>NC_044925.1:16405630-16465674 GCF_003576645.1 Ipomoea triloba
TATTTGTTTAAATATTTATAATAATATTAAAAACAATATTTTTAAGAAAAATAAAAAAAAAAACCCCGTTTTCCAGCGGAAACCATATCTGGTTTCTGTCAGAAAGCTTCTGTTGAGGGATGAAAGAAATGATGAAAAATGACTTTCCGAATTTTTGGGGTGGAAGTCATTTTCGCCATTTTGGGATGATTTTTTTCAGTCAACAAAAAATATTTTCCGTTTACTGGTTTTTCAGGTGTAGCCAAACTTGGGAAACCCGAAAAATGATTTTTGAAAATTATTTTTCGGGTTCCAAAACACAGCCTAAATAAGAAGTTGAGAGTGATCAATAAATATTTTTGAGACATAACACATGGCTAAGTGGTAATAACATGTCGGTCCCTCTAGGAACTGACGTTATATGTTTATTTAATTTAAAAAATAATGAAGAATTAACGTCGGTTCCAAGGAACCGACGCTAAATGCTAAGTTTTAAATAAATAAATAAAAAAATATATATATAGTAATATAATATATATATATATATATATATATATATATATAGTATTATATATATATATATATATATATATTGTGTGTGTGTGTGTTGTGTCAATTCCCGAAAGGAATCGACTTTATAATATACAATTATTTTATTTTTTTTTTAAATAAATGAGCATAAAATTATAATGTCGAATTTTTAATAATCGATATTATATGTGTGACGTAATCTGTTATTTCTAGTAGTGTGGCCCACCACCATTTGAATAGCTACATAGAACTTCAACCGACCATATGAAAGGGAAAAGCTCTATAATGTGAAACAAAACCCACAAAAATAAAGCAAATGTACAACAATCAACAAATTAACCAATCAAGGACAACTATGCAATATTTAAAGGAATTAGGGAATTCACTTTCACTCCATACACACAGAACTAAAAAGCCATATAAACAAGCGAAAAGGCATTACAAAATTTAACATAAACCTATTCCTGATCCTATCACACAAACAACTATCACTCTAACTATAATCCAATTTACATAGGGTATTGTTGTCGTCTTCTTGGCAACATCCATCGTGCTTGCTCCTTTGTACTAACTTTCTACGATCAGTGATTGTGTTTAACTTCGAACTAGCTTTTCAATTTCTTCGAATTAGGTAGGAATTGTTTCGAGATTTAGGTAGGGTTTCGTGGTTTGGGTGTTTGAATTTCACTGAGAACAATAAAGGCTGATGAAAAATACCACTGAAAGGACAAAACTGTAACCCCTCGTATTTTCCGATAAGTTTGAGGTTCGGAAAATAGGTCTTTAAGTTATGACATTTAAGAGAAGACGGTTTGATGCTCGAAATAATTTTTTTTTAAGGATTAGTTATCGATAGGCTGCGAACTACGCACCGGTCACGAACCGAGAAAATTTTAAGGATATAGATTCAGTTCGAATTTTCTAGAATTGGGATTATTAAATATCATGCGATTAAGCCTGAATTTCTAGTTAGTTCAAGAAAAATTTCAAATGGACTGTAAGGGATAAATTGTTACGGACTCTGTACCTAAATTTAGCGGGATACCGAAAAATTCCCAAAATTGGTGATTTGCGACGGGAATATTTTTACGATAATTTTGGTATTAGAATTTTCCCGAATTAAGTTATAATCCTCCGAGCCTTCATCTGGATTAAGCATAAACTGACCAATTAGATTTGATATCTTCATAAGGGATCCATGGGGTGATGACATGTGGCAAATCCAATCCTAGACTAAGATTTGGCCATTTAATGTAACATTAATGAGGTATGGAGGCTTTGTACTTGATTGCTTGGTCTTCAAGAACAATATCAAACAAGATCATCTCATCTCTCTCCTACTCTCCATTTCATTTTCGTGTAACACACTAGGAAGAAGAAGAAAATTATTTTAGTTTAGTCTTCCATTGTGATCAAAGAGCTCCCAAGCATTTTTCAAACTCAAGTGTCTAAGTGTAGGTAAGATTTTAGACTTTGTTTGGTTGAAACCTTCTTAGAACTTAAGTGTTAATATTAGTGCATGAAAAATATTGTTATTATGGTGATGTTTTAGGGACTTTGGATTCAAGGAAAGATCTAACGCTCCTACGGTTTTAGAAATCTTCTATTGAGGTAAGGAATTCCCTTAAGTTGGAATTAGTCACTTGAATTTGGATAATTGATTTTGGTTGAAATATGGTGTTTTTTGGAGCTTTGGGGATATTTTTGTATACATGTTCATAGCTTGGATATGCTTGTATATGTTGTATTTATGTCCATATAGGCTTATACTTGTGAAAATAGTGAAAGGAAATCAGGGTAGATTCTGGCAGCAACTTCCATGATTTACTGGGAAATATTGGTAAGGTATTTTGACTCCATTTTTTGTAGATATGTAGTTCAACAAGTGTAGAACCTACATATAAAATTTCATAACGATCGGAGTAGTATAAGTATAGTTTTCGGAATTTTTCCCAAAACTGGACGGAGAGAAAAATATTTCGGACCAAGGGCAAAAAGGGAATTTTCTGTGTTTATTCGTGGATCAAAGTGACCAAAACTTTTGACGGACATCAAGTACTATAAGTTGGGGTTCTACCATAAAAATTTCAAGTGAAAAAGAGTTCGGGAACTATTTTTACCGGCTCAATCTTTCGGACTGCGCCAAGCTGAAATTTTCTGAATTATGCTTAGTATGATTATGGATGTGTTAGTGATAATTGTGAGGTAGTTAGTGAGTTAATGGTGATCAGGTGATGCTAAGGACATGGATTAATGATAGAGATTAAATGATAATCTCATGATTTTTGGGTTATGGTTAGGCAATGACCTTACCTATTAGAATTTATATATATTTGGATGTACGATATCCTCAAGTTATGATCTAATGGTGTTGATCATAGTGGAAGTTGTGGAGGACGATAGTTAAGGATGTTGGTTGATTTTAAGTGTGAGATGGACATATGAAGTGTATCCAAAAATGTTATGAAAACTTACGTTGAAAAACGTATGCTATTTTGATATAAAGGTTGTCAAAACCTTATT
This sequence comes from Ipomoea triloba, assembly GCF_003576645.1. Classification (NCBI taxonomy): domain Eukaryota; kingdom Viridiplantae; phylum Streptophyta; class Magnoliopsida; order Solanales; family Convolvulaceae; genus Ipomoea; species Ipomoea triloba. Next base: position 16,408,664 of record NC_044925.1, read on the forward strand.
GTTTGAGAAAATGATGTTTTGAAAATCCTTCAGGGGCTAAAGAGGTAGCCGATATCAAATATTGGACTCATTTGTGAAATATGTCCAAAAGAAATGATTTAAGAAAGAAAAACTGAAGGAAGGAAAATGTTTTCAAACCCTTAGTTTCTGGAATAAGGTGGGGACCTACGGGAAGGCTTAAATGCCACGGCCCGGGGTTGGAATAAGGGTGGACCTACGGGAGGGCTGGAGTGCCATGGCCCTAGGTTGGGATAAGGAGACCTACGGGAAGGCTGGAAATGCCATGGCCCGAGGTTTGTATGATCAATTCATACTACAGAGCGAAGTCTATTCGCTGAGAAGAGATGGAGTTATGAAAAAAAGAAAGCCTCGTGCTTACTCAGGGGAAACTAAGTGAATTTTTGACTATGAAAATTATTGTTACTCTGGGCTGCGGTTCAGATTATTATGAGCATTAGAGCTGCGGTTCTATTTGCAAATGATGAAATTCTTGGAAATGAAAGTTTTGCAAACTTGTCTGAAAGGACATGAAAAATGATTTTTTTTAAACTTCTAAACTAAAAATGTTTTCAAACCTTTGTCTACTTTTAAGTGACAAATGGATTTCCTTACTTAGCCGTCGTGCTAACTACACTTCATTGTGTCCTTTATTAGATGCAGATTAGTGTGGACTCTAGTAGCCCGATGAGCTCTAAACAAGATGGGAGTGGATGTCGATGTTGTAAGTTTAGCCTTAACGTTTGGGTATAGGAGAGATACCTGAGCGTGGCGGTAACACCGAGTTTTCTGCTGGTTAGACGCTTCCGCAATGTATTGTAATATTAGGATTTTGTAATAAATCCCAGATGTGAAAANTAACGCTCCTACGGTTTTAGAAATCTTCTATTGAGGTAAGGAATTCCCTTAAGTTGGAATTAGTCACTTGAATTTGGATAATTGATTTTGGTTGAAATATGGTGTTTTTTGGAGCTTTGGGGATATTTTTGTATACATGTTCATAGCTTGGATATGCTTGTATATGTTGTATTTATGTCCATATAGGCTTATACTTGTGAAAATAGTGAAAGGAAATCAGGGTAGATTCTGGCAGCAACTTCCATGATTTACTGGGAAATATTGGTAAGGTATTTTGACTCCATTTTTTGTAGATATGTAGTTCAACAAGTGTAGAACCTACATATAAAATTTCATAACGATCGGAGTAGTATAAGTATAGTTTTCGGAATTTTTCCCAAAACTGGACGGAGAGAAAAATATTTCGGACCAAGGGCAAAAAGGGAATTTTCTGTGTTTATTCGTGGATCAAAGTGACCAAAACTTTTGACGGACATCAAGTACTATAAGTTGGGGTTCTACCATAAAAATTTCAAGTGAAAAAGAGTTCGGGAACTATTTTTACCGGCTCAATCTTTCGGACTGCGCCAAGCTGAAATTTTCTGAATTATGCTTAGTATGATTATGGATGTGTTAGTGATAATTGTGAGGTAGTTAGTGAGTTAATGGTGATCAGGTGATGCTAAGGACATGGATTAATGATAGAGATTAAATGATAATCTCATGATTTTTGGGTTATGGTTAGGCAATGACCTTACCTATTAGAATTTATATATATTTGGATGTACGATATCCTCAAGTTATGATCTAATGGTGTTGATCATAGTGGAAGTTGTGGAGGACGATAGTTAAGGATGTTGGTTGATTTTAAGTGTGAGATGGACATATGAAGTGTATCCAAAAATGTTATGAAAACTTACGTTGAAAAACGTATGCTATTTTGATATAAAGGTTGTCAAAACCTTATTGTTTGAGAAAATGATGTTTTGAAAATCCTTCAGGGGCTAAAGAGGTAGCCGATATCAAATATTGGACTCATTTGTGAAATATGTCCAAAAGAAATGATTTAAGAAAGAAAAACTGAAGGAAGGAAAATGTTTTCAAACCCTTAGTTTCTGGAATAAGGTGGGGACCTACGGGAAGGCTTAAATGCCACGGCCCGGGGTTGGAATAAGGGTGGACCTACGGGAGGGCTGGAGTGCCATGGCCCTAGGTTGGGATAAGGAGACCTACGGGAAGGCTGGAAATGCCATGGCCCGAGGTTTGTATGATCAATTCATACTACAGAGCGAAGTCTATTCGCTGAGAAGAGATGGAGTTATGAAAAAAAGAAAGCCTCGTGCTTACTCAGGGGAAACTAAGTGAATTTTTGACTATGAAAATTATTGTTACTCTGGGCTGCGGTTCAGATTATTATGAGCATTAGAGCTGCGGTTCTATTTGCAAATGATGAAATTCTTGGAAATGAAAGTTTTGCAAACTTGTCTGAAAGGACATGAAAAATGATTTTTTTTAAACTTCTAAACTAAAAATGTTTTCAAACCTTTGTCTACTTTTAAGTGACAAATGGATTTCCTTACTTAGCCGTCGTGCTAACTACACTTCATTGTGTCCTTTATTAGATGCAGATTAGTGTGGACTCTAGTAGCCCGATGAGCTCTAAACAAGATGGGAGTGGATGTCGATGTTGTAAGTTTAGCCTTAACGTTTGGGTATAGGAGAGATACCTGAGCGTGGCGGTAACACCGAGTTTTCTGCTGGTTAGACGCTTCCGCAATGTATTGTAATATTAGGATTTTGTAATAAATCCCAGATGTGAAAATTGGGGTGTTACAAAAACAATCCTTGAGTTTCACAAAGAAATAACGTGAATTTTGATGGTGGACCAAATGTGTCCAACCCCTGACAAGTCTAGGACCAAAAAATGAATTAACCATATATATATATATATATATATATATATATAGTAGAGTTCAGGTGCAGCCACGCGTTCCTGTGCGGTCGGTATGGTAACAAAATACACCACACAATGTTAGAAAATGCACAACACAAATAAACACAAATATGCAGCATTAGGTACGGATCACAAAAAAACACACCATATGCAAATATACAATGTACAATTAGGGGCATGGGAGTATGTGGGTGGTTTTGTACATTTTCATTGTTGTGCATTTCCTATCAGTAATTGTGTATTTTGTTAACACTAATGGTGTAAACCGCACTGATGGTACGGGAGGCGCGACCACATTTGAGCAGATATATATATATATATATATATGTGTGTGTGTGTGTGGGGGGAGGGGGGGTGGGTACACTTCAGACGCAGCTGGTCCTGCATTTAAATAAAAAATAATAAAAAATTAAATAGTGAAATTTTAATTACAAAAATGCCACTGCTTCACTTTAGGCGTCCCGTATTTTAACTCTGGACGCAAATTGTCTTGTATTTATGATTTTTTTGTACTAGTGTAAGATCCAATTTTAATACAGCAGAAGTTCACAAAATTTTAAAAGATATATATGCAAAGAAGTAGTATGCTGTTTCAAAAAAAGTAGTACGTCCTCACTACTCCTTTGCAACAAAACAAGCAAATTCAATATGAAAAAACAAAAATCAAGAATTTACAGAATTTAAAAAATTAAATAAATATAAAAGGAGAAAACCAACGTACCTTTGAGACGGAACAAAAGTAATCCTCTGCATTTCTCAAAAAAAAAAAAAAGTAATCCTCTGCAACAAAATTGCCAAAACAATCAGTAAGTAAATTCAAGATGAAAAGTAGAGATTATAGAAAATGGGAAAGGGATAAATCAAAATAAAATTACTAGACCAAATAAAATCATCAAAGCAACACACAGGAAAATGAAAATTAGGCTGACAAAAATCTTACAGAAAAATCTTATATATAAAATCATAATTTAAAAAACGAACAAAAAAAAATCGAATCAACTAGACAATGAATCAAAAGCCAGAAGAATGGCACACCAAGTGAAACAAAAAAAAAAAAAACATCAATGGAATAAATTAGAGCAAGAACTAGAAAAAATTCAATCTCAAATAAAATGAGAACTCACAAAAACACTGTTTAAACGTAACAAGGTTGTCTCTCCTCTGAGTTCATTCTCTCAATTGCATTTGTGCAATGAAGTGGTGCTTGCGTGATATAAGAAGGTAGATTAAGGCTATATAAGAAGTCAATCACGAAATGAAGTCGTGCTTGCGTGATATTTTTATTCGATGGCACACTCTAAAATGGGTTGGCGTTTTCTCTTTTTTGCTTATTTGAGTTTCTATTTTACAATATTCGGAAGTAACTAAAAAAAATTTAAGGAAAGTTTATTATGTGAATAGCATCTATATCTTTTACACGTACTTAATACAATCTTGTATCGAGTTGTCTTTTCCCCACAATATTTCACTTTAATTTTTTTCCAAAGATTTATACAAAGAAATATGATATATAATTGTTAGAGAATTACTTTTGACAAGAGAAATAAACACAAAAATTATAACTAAATATTACATCATGAATGATGCAACTTCACATGCTAATATAGTCAATTTGCTATTCATAATTTTAAGAATTAATAGGAAACTAATTAATATATTCAAATGAATTTAATTTGGACATATACCAATTATAATATGTAAGATCAAGAAATATTGTCTAAACATACAAAATAAATCTACGAGTAACCTAACCTCGTTGTAGCGGAAGCATAAATCATATTGATCTCCAGCCATAGTTGATGCCTTGTTGTGTTGTCTCATTAACTGTACGTAAATCTGCAAGGTGTTAGCCGTTTTGCCTCAAACTTAACTCAGAACTCTAGATGGTGTCCTGGTATTATTTTCTGAGCAGTTTGAATACCATAACTTAAGGTGCTATATATTGTCTGTCCTGTATCCCATCAATGCAGGCTTATATAGGCATAATGGTGGATTGGACTAAACCTAGATGTCCAATCCAACCTATAACTTAATGGGTCTAGTCCACTTGCACCATTGATAAGTGCAAAAGATGCTACATTTATGAGGTCGTTCTAGGATTGTATGGCGCACAATTGAAGCTTTTATGATTGATTTGAGCTTTAATTGTGTTAAAATGCTTGTTATTGCCCTTGGACTCCGTTCCACACTTGGTTAATCATTTTGTAGGGAAAACAATGTGCAAAAGGGTGGAAAAAGGCATGGATTTCAAAGATAGATTCACAAGCCGAAGTTGGAGCAAAGAACAAGACACGGACGCGCCTTGGACGCGCGTCCGCCCATGCGTCCAAAAATCATCTTTCTGAAGTTTTGCATAGCAGAACCAAAGTCTGCTGCGGACGCATGGCGGACGCGGGGTGGACGCCCGCGTCCGATTTTCGGCTTGCAGAAGTTTTGAAGCTCTGCTGTGGACGCTCGGCGGATGCACGATGGACGCCCGCGTCCGAAAATCAGCCCGTAGAAGTTTGGGAGCTCTGATGTGGACGCGGGGTGGACGCCCGCATCCGAATTTCACGCCTCTGAAGTTTTGAAGTCTGTCAGCAAAGGTCACGCTGGACGCGCAGTGGACGCGCATCCAGTCGTGCGTCCGTCGCGAAGATTTTTGGCGGTTAGGCGCGATTTAAAAGGGGAATTGAGCCAAATTTCAGGGAATCCCAACTCATTTTCCATCTTAGTTCAGTTTAGAAAATTCTCTCTAGATTTAGGTCAAAATTCCCTCCACTTCCACACTTCAATTCGTTTCAAATTTCAATTCCTTTATCTAGATTTGGAGAAGATTATGCACATCAACATTGTACTGATCAAGAGTGTTTGAAGAATTCTATCTCAATTCAAGTAATCTTTCAATTTCTACTCTTGTTATTTCATTCTTAGTTTGTGAATTGATTGTTGATTTGAATTGAGCTTTGATTTGTGATTTGATTTCAGTCCTAATAGCTTAGATTTACTCAATTGCATTTATGATTTCCATTCTAGAGATGTGTGGCTAAGTTCTTTGTGGATTTGGATCAATTGAACATGCATGTTGACTCTTGAGCTCTAATTTCATATATCTAGGTTTGATTGATGCTTCTTTTTGGATGGTTGATTGTGTTTTGGGGTGTTTATTTGATCTCTATGCCAACTAGGCCGGTTGCACTAGAGAGTTAGGTTAGGAAGCATTCACCTATGAGAATAGGGATTGCTTGAAGACCTCACCAAGCACATTTCCCTCTCACCTTTGAGAAAAGGGAGAGTGGAAGACAAGAGGCACATAACGTGTTTGACAAAATGCCTCTTTTAGCCTAGTGATCATGAGGATGACATTACGGTTTAGGAGAGAGTCCATTGACCACGAGAATGGCGGTGGTGTTGGTGACCTTGTCTCACGTGAGTCCTTTGAGTGCTTTCACACCCTAGTACAATAGGAAATCGAGAGAAATACGTGCGTGGTAGGTTGGTCCGAATCCTCTTCCCAATTAATTGTTTCCCATTCCTTTTATCCTAGCTTTTGATACTTTTAGCATGACATACACACCTATCTTTCTAGGATTAGCTTTTGAAAATTAGGTATTCTTGTGACTAATCCCTTGCTTACCAAATCCCTCCTTGCCTTTCCTTAGAGAACGATACTCGGGAACTTCTTCCCGTTTTAACACCCACTTCTTTCCATCCACTGCGAAAACTACAACTCATCAACCATATTATTAAGGCCACAATATATAATATATATTGTATTACCGAAAAGTCTTACAGTCTCCCACTTGGTGCAAGTACTAGCACAACTCTCATCAAAGAACAAAACACATGAAACATAGCGATATGTCCTCTGCTCGATAGAGTAATATCTTCTATGCATCACATTCATTTTTATTCCCCAACTTAAGTCTTTTATGAACAAACCCAACGTTTATTCTTGTTAACTTAAGGGATGTTTCTCAAAATAAAATATATGCGCAACTTAAAGAAGAAAATCATCCAAATTGTACAAACGAGTACACTTCATGATCTCTAAGATCCTTAATGTTAAGTATGTCTTAAGTAGCGATCTCTTAATGTTAGCATAATGCTAACTATGTTCCATGACTAGTTTTATAACTTAACTTAACCACTACCTCTAACGACCAAGAGCTTGGAGTGGACACGTCTGTCACTCCCACTCATCAAAATAGCCAAAAGATAGTTTAGTCATAGAAGCATTCCAACAACCTAGACAATAAACTAAAATTCTAAGTCCATAAATGTGGAGTTTTAAATATACACCATAACTTCTCAAATAACTTCAAGGTCCACTTTATAATGAACTGATGAACATTATGAGTCTTACTTTTATGTCTTGCAAAATTGTCTTTGAGCCTTACAAACCAAAAATGGCCTAGGATTAATTTTGAAGAAATTAAAAACTCTATTACATGCAGTATTGCAAAAATCCCGCCTAGGCGCCGATTAATCCCCTCCTAGGCGCTAGGCGCTGGTCGACCGCCTAGCGTATCACATTAAATGGTGGTCTAGGCGGCTGGCCGGCTAGGCGACCGCCTAGGCCGCCTAAGCTCCGCCTAGGCCGCCTAAGCTCCGCCTAGGCCGCCTAAGCTCCGCCTAGGCCGCCAAAGCAACGCCTAGGCCGCTTAGGCGCTGACCGCCTAGGCGTTGACTAGACTGAATAGCACCGACTAGGCCTTCTAGTCGGTCGATTAACTATTGTTCTTTTTTTTTAATGGGTTATTTCACTCAAAACAACATCGTTTTAAGCGAAATAATCCTAAATTGTACAAACTTTAGATATTTTTTAGGTTAATATTTAATATTTTTGTATTAACTATTAAAGTTTTATATAATTTATAATTATTAGTCTTTAAAAAATTAAAAATACTTAAAAAAAATTTTAAAAAAATAAAAAATAAAATAAAAAAATACACGGACGCCTAGGCGCCGATTAAGGCTAGGCGTCCTAGGCGCTAGGCGCTCCCTGAGCGCCTAGCGATTTTTCAATCATGATTACATGCTAAAGAATTTATTTAAATAACAGTGTATCACAAGTTAAATGTTTTGTTCTAATAAACTCCTTAATATTGTTACAACATTTTCATAAATATGTTGCACAATCAAATGTTCAATAATTTGAACTTATGAATTTATGTGAACAAATACAAGATTGATACTTGTAGAATCTTTAGTGGAGCATCTTAATGATCTTTTTTTCTAAATGATCACTCCCACTGATTAAAATATTCTTCAGCAGAATTAATGATATACGCATTCACAATTGATTTGACCACCTAGATAATGAAGATATAATTCCCCACAATTAGTTGGGCATACTTAATAATCAATATTTGGTTTCAATCCACCTAAAGTAATAAATGATGAGGACATAACTCCCACCACAGTTGGACATACTAAAATAATAAAATACACTTTCCAAAACCAAGTTGGAGTTTGACTCGAAAAAGGTACATTTTATTCTTGAAAATCAAAAGTGGTATATCGAATATATTCCATAACTTACTACAGTTAGTCCAAATAACCGAACAAGATTCGCGAAATAATTAATAAAAGTGGTTAAATTTTGGGAAGTAACTAAATACATGGTTTGCCAATGCAAACCATGAAAACGTAGAATTATAATTGAACTAAATTTACAAATTCTAAGAAATTGTGATAAAATTATTATCTAATGGGTGATGATTTATTGACATAAAACTTGCATGTAAGCTAAAGTTTTAATTCTATTAAATCCAATTAAAACCCTTATGATAATATTTCATCTCAATTATTAAATAGACAGAAGAATCTAGAGACATAAAACTTGCGTGTGGGCTAAAGTTTTACTCAATTAGATCCAACTGAAATTTTATGATGAACCAATTATCAAATGAGTTGAAGAATCAAGTGATATAAGACTTGCTTGTAGGCTAAAGTTTTAGTCAACGAGATTCATTACAACTATTATGATAAAACTTAAGAAATCATGTTCCTATTCTTAATCCCTGTGGGTACATTAAGAAATATGATATAAAGTTTGCATCATAAAATTAAACTTCATGAAATACGTTATGTACCTTATCAAGCTCAATCGGTAGGGCTAGTCGATAGGCTAAATTTCCTATCCTTTCCAAAATTTCATAAGGTCCTATATAACGAGGGCTCAACTTTCCTTTCTTTCCAAATCTTCTGACTCCTTTAGTGGGTGAGACTTTCAGTAATACCTTCTCCCCAACTTGATATTCGGTGAATTGTCGCTTCAAATCGGCATACGACTTTTGTTGATCCTGAACGACTTTTATCCTTTCTCGAATTACCTTGATTGCCTCAGTAGTCTCCTGTAGATACTGAGGTCCAAGTATAACAACATCGCTCTTGTCGCTCCAACACAGAGGACTTCGACATTTCCGCCCATACAATGCCTCATAAGGAGCCATTCCTATACTCGCATGGTAGCTGCTGTTATAGGAAAATTCTATTAGATCCAACTGCTCGTCTCATGAACCCTGAAAGTCAAGCACACAACCTCTAAGCATATCTTCCAACGTTTGTATTGTTCGCTCCGTTTGGCCATCAGTGGCAGGGTGAAAAGCTATACTTAATTTGAGTTGAGTGCCCATAGCCATTTGCAACGTTTCTCAAAAACGTGACAGAAATCGTGAGTGTTTGTCCGAAATGATATCTTGAGCTACTCCGTGATATTTAACCACGTGTTTAATATAGGCTCTCGCCACTTTTCCATTGACCATGTTTTGTTCATTGGAATGAACCTCGCTATTTTGGTCAGTCGATCGACAATGACCCACACTTGATCGTTTCCAGACTTGGTTCTAGGCAATCCTCCCACAAAATCCATAGAGATTGAGTCCCATTTCCACTGCGGAATCTCTAATGGCTACAGTAATCCCTTTGGTTTACTTCTTTCCGCCTTGACCTTTTGACAGTTCAAACATCTAGCCACAAATTCAGCTACATCCTTCTTCATGCCCGACCACCAGAAGTTTTGTTTCAAATCCTTATACAATTTATCCCCACCAGGATGAACTGAATAGGGTGTGTAATGACCTTCCTTCATTAATTGCTCCATTATCTTCTTACACCCTTTAGGTATTATCCACCTACCTTGGAATCTTAACTCCCATCTGGGTGTAATTCAAATGGACCATGTTTTCCATCAACCATCTTCTCCTTGATGCTCCCTACCCAATTGTCCTCTTCTTGTGCTTGTTTGATTTCCTCAAACAGGGTTGGAGTGGCCGACATGTAATATAATTTCATTTCTTATTCCACCTGACCACACATCTTTATTTCCAAATTGAGTCCTCGAAAGTCCTTGCATAATTGCTCGGGTAATACCCAAAGAGCATGGTTTGATTTCCGACTCAAGGCATCAGCTACCTTGTTTGCTTTGCCCTCTTGGTATTGAATTTCCAAGTCATAATCTTTAATCAACTCCAACCATCTCCTTTGCCTTAAATTGAGATCTCTCTGAGTGAAGATATACTTTAAACTCTTGTGGTCCGTATAAATTTTGCATGAGACTCCATAGAGGTAGTGTCGCCAAATTTTGAGAGCGAATACCACGGCTGCTAGTTCTAAGTCATGTGTTGGGTAGTTAGCTTCATGAGGTTTTAATTGACGAGAAGCATAAGCTATTACCCTTCCATCTTGCATCAAGACGCATCCTAGTCCTTTGTGAGACGCATCAGTGTACAAGTCATAACCTTCCGTTCCAACAGGTAGGGTCAACACTGGAGCAGTTGTCAACCTCTTCTTAAGTTCCTGGAATGCCAGCTCGCATTCTTCGAACTGTACTTGGTCGTCTTTTTGAGCAGGTTTGTCAACGGCCTTGCTATCTTTGAGAAGTCCTGAACGAATCTTCGGTAATAACCCGGCAAACCTAAGAAACTGCGGATTTCCGTAACTGATTTGGGTACTTCCCATTCAATTACATCTCGTATCTTAGCTGGGTCTACCGCTATTCCTTCCTTGGTGATTACGTGTCTAAGAAATGCGACTTCTCTCTTCCAAAATTCACATTTTGACAGCTTTGCGAAAAATTTCTTTTCCCTTAGTGTCTGTAACACTGTCCTGAGATGTTCCTCGTGTTCCTCCGGTGTCTTAGAGTAGACAAAGATGTCATCTATGAAGGCGATGACGAATTTATCCAGATACGGAAGGAAAATTCGGTTCATCAAGTCCATAAAGGTTCCTGGGGCAAGGAAAATTCGGTTCATCAAGTCCATAAAGGTTCCTGGGGCGTTAGTCACTCCAAATGGCATGACCGTGAAGGTTCCTGGGGCGTTAGTCACTCCAAATGGCATGACCGTGAATTCATAGTGCCCGTATCTCGTCCGAAATGCCGTTTTAGGCACATCCTCCTTCGTGACTCGCACTTGGTGATACCCTGACCGTAAGTCAATCTTCGAGAATACGCCCGCTCCTTTCAACTGATCAAATAGATCATCGATCCTAGGCAACGGGTACTTGTTCTTTACTGTGACTCGATTGAGTTCCGTATAATCGATGCATAGTCTAAGACTCCCATCCTTCTTCTTAACGAACAGTACCGTTGAGCCCCAAGGCGATACGCTTGGCCTAATAAATCCCTTCTCCAATAATTCCACCAATTGTGCCTTCAGCTCCTCCATCTCTTTAGGTGGCATTCGATAAGGCGCTTTCGAGATAGGTGAGGTTCCTGGTACGAAGTCGATGGTGAATTCCACTTCCCTTTCCGGCAGCATTTCCGTGAGACCGTCGGGGAATACGTCAGGAAATTCGCGTACAACTGGGATTCGATCAATCTCAAGTTCTTCTACTTCGGCATCTTGCACCAAACAGAGATACACTTCGCATCCCTGGTGCACGAACTTCTTCAATTTCTGCGTCGTCAACAACCTTGACTCGGGTTGCTTGTCAATTCCTTGGTAGGATATTCTCCTTCCCTTTGGTCCTCGTAAGACAACCTTTCGCTCATTACACATGATCTGAGCTTTATACTTATCCAACCAATCCATCCCGAGTACTACATCGATGCCCTCAAGTTCAAAACGAACGAGGTTTCCGGGACAGTTAGATCTCGCTATTTCTATAGCAACGTTGTCATAACTATCTCTACAGGCTACTACTACTCCCAAGGTATAAAAGTTCTTAAGGAATTAGCTAGTTAGGCAGTCAGTATAGTACCTACTCAAGTCCTATACGACACTTCTTAACATTCACTTTATTATACCCTCTAAGCAAGGGTTTCAATCATAGCATAATGATAATTAATGCATTACGCTACCAAGCTTACTCACAATAATCCTAACCAATCACATGCAGGAAATCACAAGTATTGATCATACTATTCAACAACCAGAATCATAAGATTCTGTAGAGTAGAAGTGAAATACCCCATTCTTACGCTACCTGGCTTCCATTCCAGCTCTGCTCCAAAGCTTATACTCATCAAACTGTAACAACGACTTAGGTCGGTCTTAACGAACCTAAGCTGACTTCGAAACTCGGTTAACTTGAAACTAGGGCTGACTCGAAAAGAGGGCTGACTTAGGGTTCTGACTTGAAACAGGGCTCTAATACCAACTTGTAACACCCCGGCTCGGCTATTCCGCACATCCGGAGTAGTTACCGCCACACCTAGACCGAACCCAATCAATTCCAGATAGAGTTCACTCTAGATGCACAGGCTGAAGACAAGGAAACTGTTTCATATCGTCATTACCCATCATAACTTCATATATATATACATTAGCAGCAAAAGGGTAGCTATACTAGCTACAAATATATACAAGAGTTTTCTTACGGCCCATTAGAACAAAGTTTGGGCTAACCCCGACCTTACTAGCCAACTTGGAACTACCATGGCTACAAAAAGGTATTTACACAAAAAGGTCAGCTTTGACTTCTTCCCTAGGACACAGTCTACTGTAGTGGGCGGTACACTGGGCCGGTATACGTTCCCCAAACAAGATGCCACTCGCCCGCAAACCAGGTGGTATGATCTAAGAATTTACATGGGGTGTTTACCATCATCCACTCGTCATAACTATCCGGGGGACTAGGGTCCCACGGATAAGGGTAGTGAACAACGAACTCGAGAGGGTCGCTCTCCTCTAAAACCTCGATGGGGTAGAACCCATAACTCGCCTGAATAGCATCAATGAAACTCAATGGACTACTGGGAGCAGGAATAGGATCAGGAGCATAAGCCGGAGCTGGAGAGACAGGAGTGAAGCTGGGAGTATACGGGTCGTCACCTGCTAGATACTGCACAGAATCATCATAATCTAGTATGGGGAACATAAACTCCGATGAACCACCAGAGTTCTCTGGGCTGCAAGAGCCCACACTAGACTGCATCTGATAAGGGACACAATGAAGTGTAGTTAGCACGACGGCTAAGCAAGGAAATCCATTGTCACTCAAAAGTAAACAAAGGTTTTGAAAATATAATAATTTGAAAGCTGCAAAGTTTTACCCATGAGTTGAAACTCTACCTGCAACCAGATTATTAACAATATAGAGTATAGTAGAGGATATGAGTTGAATCAACATGTAAAACTTTTCTCAACTAAAGATAATGGCATAACTGTCGCACAAAATCACTTTTCCGCCTTTCAGACAAGTTTGCAAAACTTTCATTTCCAGGAATTTTCATCATTTTTATCTCAAAAGAGAGTTCAGCAGCACCCTTCAGTGCTCAAAATTCATTACATTTTGCTCTTCAGCATAGTTACGGAGTAACTAATTTTTCATAGTCAAAATTCACTTAGTTTCCCCCTAGGTAAGTGTGAGGCATTTTTGGAGTAGTTTCTTAACTCCCTTTCTCCAACCCCGGGCCATGGTATTTAAGCCCTCCCGTAGGTCAATCATCTCAACAACCCCGGGCCATGGCATTCAAGCCCTCTCGTAGGTCAATCTTGTAAACAACCGCTGGGCTATGGCAATTAAGCCCTCCTGTGGGTTAATCAAGTCCTCCACAACTTATCCAGAAACTAAGGTTTTCAAAACATTCTTTCCTGGATTCAAATAGCATTTTCACATAATGCCTCCCAAAACAGCTTATTTCTTTCAAACTATGTTTCCAAAATATTCACATTTGCCAATGGCTTTTCAACACAAATTTCTCAAGTGACAAGGGTTATACTTGTTCCTTAAAAACAAGATTTTTCTTCCAAAGTGACGTACATAACTTTCAAAACAATGTTTGTTCTTTCAAAAATTGAACTCGTTTGCCCATTGGCCTTTCAAACATCATATCATGTATGAGAAAAAATTTGGAAGAAAACTCAGTTGAAAACAGATCCGCGCAAAACTTGGACGCACAGGAGAACGCACCGGTGGACATGCGTCCGGCCTCGTGTCCACACCACCGGACGCACGACGGACGCACGTCTGGTGCCGCGTCCTACCGTTCTGCCTGGTTTCGAGCCTACTGGACACGCAGTGGACGCGCGTCCAGGGTCGCGTTCCTAAATTCTTCCAGTTCTGGGCAGTGAAAACAGTGTGGTAACAACTTGAATTTCCAATATTTTCATCAGTATAAGCCTACATGGACATAAATATAACATATACATGTATATACTAGCTATGAACATGTATACAAAAATTTTCAAAATTCAAAGAGTAGTCTCATGAGCTAACTAAGAAATCCTCAAGCTTAACACATAATTTCCATGTAAAACTCCTAGTCTCATAATTCACTAGCAATTGTTCATTTCAAGTGACTAAACCGACTTAAGGGATTCCTTACCTTTCACGTAGCTTTTAACACCGTATAAGTTGTTGTGATCCTTTCCTCCAAATTTCCACCGAAGATCCCAAGTAATTTACACCATAATAACAATATTTTCAAGAATTCTTAGCTTAAAATTAAGTTCTAGGAAAGAATTCTAGTCTTTTAACCGAATAAAAATCAAAGTTTTACCTAGTATGGAAGAACTTTGATTAAGAAACTTGGCTATGGAGTTTCTTGAACACCAAGATGAAGATGAAATTTTCTCTCTCTTCTCCTCCCTAATTATTTCGGCCAAGATGGATAGGATTGGGGAAACTTGGGGATTAAGTTTCTTCCTAGCAAGACTTAGCCCATACTCATCCTAGTTAATTAATTTATTATTACAACATGTCTCTTATAGTTCGTTTACTTTCAACTTAACTAAGTAGGAAGTTCATGCTTAATCACATTATGCATAATAATCCATTTCCTAGGAAAAATCCGAACTGAATTCGTCCTTAAAATTTTTTACGGTTCGTGACCAGCACGTATGATCACAGCTTATTAAAAGCTATTCTTACTTATAAAAATCCTTTTGAAGTATCGGGAGATCATCTCATGAATGTCATAGCCTTAAAGAAATATTTTTCGAACCCTAGACTTATTGGAATAGGTGAGGGGTTATAGTGACCTTGTCTCACGTGAGTCCTTTGAGTGCTTTCACACCCTAGTACAATAGGAAATCGAGAGAATACATGCGTGGTAGGTTGGTCCTGATCCTCTTCCCAATTAATTGTTTCCCATTCCTTTTATCCTAGCTTTTGATACTTTTAGCATGACATACACACCTATCTTTCTAGGATTAGCTTTTGAAAATTAGGTGCTCTTGTGACTAATCCCTTGCTTACCAAATCCCTCCTTGCCATTCCTTAGAGAACGATACTCGGGAACTTCTTCCCGTTTTAACACCCACTTCTTTCCATCCACCGCGAAAACTACAACTCATCAAATGGCGCCGTTGCCGGGGAATGGCATCGGTTTTGTGTAGGCAAGTCCACATTGGATTAGCATGAGTAGGCTCCTAAAGTAGAGAGTTTAGTCTCTTTTTACTTGTTTTTGTTCTCTTTTTACATTTACTTGTTTTTGGGTACTTGACACTTCTTATTGAGCTTAACAATTGAGCAACTACTTTTAGTTGCACAACCATTTTCTTGTTTGTGATTGTTTGTAGTGCCAAAGCGTTTGTATGCACACTCGTTCAAGAGGGAGTGAAGGTCTACTACCACTTGATCTGGAGATTTATGCCATAAATCGGAGGAGAAAGAAGGCGAATAGAGACCAACAACCCCAACAAGAAGATCAAGAAGAAGAAATGACAACTACTAGTGGAAACGTCCCTAACATCAACATGGACGAATCACCAAGACGCACCGATTTTCAAGAGCAATTCAACAACCCTCTTTATAACATGCCTCCAAGGCAACAACCACAACCTCCTAGACAAAGGAGAGAGGCATACTATGAGCCACAATATGATGATGATTATTATGAACCACCAAGGCCGAGAAGGAATGCACCAAGAAACATTCCAAGGGAGCAACCAAGGGGAGAAGAGAGGAAAATCATAGCCGACTACATGACACCGGAGTTTAGTGTTCACAATTCCATATATATCCCACTGGTGGAGGCCAACAATTTCCAAATCAATTCCGCCGTCATCACACTAGTCCAAAACCAACCCTTTAGTGGATTGCCGGCGGAGGATCCACACGTACATATCACCCGATTCATCCGATCGTGTGGTATGTACCGTCAAAATGGAGTGACCGAAGAAGTTGTGAGGCTAAAGATGTGATGTTGTGTATAGCGGTGAGGGTGTATGTGAAGGTGGAAAAACGAAGAGTCAAGACTCCCCAAGTGTCGTGTCTCTCAAGGATAGCGAATGGGAACCGAATTAGTGTGTTGGCATTTGAGAGGTTGAAAGACAAGAGTTACAGGAATGGCTAGGGGTAGGATTCATTTGTAAGGGGGTATGAAGGTTGATAAAGGTTGTGTAAAAGAAATGTAAAGACGGAGATCGGGGCCTTAGGCTTCTCTATGTGGACTATCCTTGTATGGTTTAGTGAGCTAGAGATGTGGAATAGACTAGGGAGTTCATGGCACATCACCAAGTAGCGTCACACTTTGGACTCCCACATCCTCATTCGGTTGGGGCATTTCATCGAACACCTTGTCTACCACTCCTCTCGGACCTTGTCCTTTCGAACTAAGGGCGGAGATGTGGGTGAGTTAGACTCTTGAGTGGCCGCTATCGCGCACACACTCACTTCCTTAGAGTTTGCTACCTAATGTGGCCACACTTAGGCACAAAGCATTATGAACATCATCCACACAAGATCATCATCCAACAACCATTAAGCTCACATTTAATCTAGCAATTTATATCAAACATCCACATAGATTCACCTTGGGGCCACCAATCCCCTTTCTAATCTACTCTAACATTATAAAGAAACAAGAACAATAAAGGAAATAACAAAGAAACAAGTATAAGATTAGATAATGGAGAGAATGATTACCACCCTTAGAAAGGGGATCTTTACAATCTTGTTCTTGAAATCCCAATCTTCTATCTTTATCTTCAATCTAATCTAAGCTAAAAGGAAAGGAATTTTCCCCCAAGGGGAGAAAACCCTAAAAGAAATTTAGATCTAAAACTATCCTAAGGCTGCTTCCTTTGATTTTCGCCAAAGCTTCTTTAAATAGCAGATTCTGGGTCGCGTACGAGGGTGCGTACGGTCGTACTCGACCTCGTACGCGACGGTATTCTGGTTAATTGCTCCTCTCACACGCGTGGTGGAGGTCGTGGGGAGTTACTGGAATGTTTCCACGCCACTCCACACGCGTGTGAGGCTGCGTGGGAGGCTCCTGCTTCACGGTTTCTTCATTTTCTGCTCAGTTTCGGCCTTAAGTCCTCCTTTTGGCTGTAGAATACCTTAAAAGCATCTTCCATACTCTCGTTAGAAGTTTTGGTCACATCTGAGTCTAAACGCATGAAATCGTTATGAAATGGGTAATAAACTATATAATTCTAGCCCTTAAATGACCCTTAAAATAAGCTATTCTTGGTGCTTATCAAAGTTTCCACACTTAAACCTTGCTTGTCCTCAAGTAAGCATACTTTTCTAATCTCTAATCATATAAGTACCAAGGATAGTTCGTTCTCTCATTGTCAATTGATCAAGCGATGTATAGGTGTTCAGAGTTGAGTGGGTGAAATCCCCTACACTATCTACCAAGACCACTAAACTCATGCCGACCAAATGTAAGAAATATGCTAAGGAAGTTAAGGTCTCAAGAGATGGATATAACATGAAAAAGTTTTACACCTTTCAAGCATGCAAAAAACAATAGGGTTTCACCTTGTATTTTCTAGGGGCCTCCAGCCGATCTGAGTAGTGGGAACGATGCTCACCCCCTAGCCAATTTCCATCCTAACGCTAAAGCCCCTTTACGTTAAAATAAGTGAGGGCAGGGACATGGACCGCTCCTCGCCATGGCTTGGGCGATCACTTTATTTTCTCACCTCCTAGGATAACGTCGTCGGGCTACCCGACTTCACATGGAGATCCATGCTTTTTCGAAGACAGTGCAATGGGTGCCCGAATCCTAGCGAGGCGGCTCACCTCCTCTCAATTTTCTCTTCTCCTAGGAACATTTTAAGTGGACAACCGACTCCAGATATAGCGTTTGAAGACTATGGTTGAACACTTCCTAGCGAGAAGGCTTTCCTCAAATTTTATCTCTGGGAGTGGCATTTTTTTAAAGCCTTTATTCACGTTTCACCATATCAACCCCTCATGCCTTTTTCTAGGGAGTAGGGATTTTTTTTTCACTCAAAGCTCACTTTAAGGCTCTCCTTTTGCCCCATGTCCTGCTAAGATTAATTCAATTTTCGGGCTTAACAATTTTTATCTTTGTAAAACTCAAGGGGTTTACACTCCCACTTCGAGTGATCCTTGACTGAGGTCCAAACAAAATACAAGGTGAAGAACATGCAAGCACACATAAAAATTTTCAATTTGGGTCAAATTGTGCAAATTGGTGCAAAGTGTAACTTCCAAAGCATATTTATGACATTCGTATTTGGCACAAGGTTAGGAGTCCTCCTAGATAGTATTGGCAATAACACGCCCTCTAGTTCCTATACCTTATCACTCAATTAATCAACTATTTCAAGAAGCATAAATCCTTTCCACACTTAAAAGTGAACATCGTCCTCGATGTTTCCATTAGGAATAGAGGAAAAAGGATTAGGGTCTTAAAAGATTGTGCATTAAAGCATCTTTCCACACTTAAAAAGTGTGCTCTAAGCTTCAAATAAAATTTCTAAGAAATATTATACCCATTATAACAAAATCATGCGACTCATCCTTTGTGAACCAAGGCAAACATGCTCATAAAAATTAGGAAGAAAAGTTAGAATGATATACCATACAATGCGTCTAAAACTTTATCTTCAGTTTTACTGCCCATCCATTTGAAGATTGTCGGCTCATCATCCTCTTACCTTTGGTATTTGCTTAAAAGTTGTGATTATTGGCACGGACAGACCTGGGAGACTTAGAAAAATTGGATGAAAAGAAAATAATGCACGAGAATCTGCCCAGGACCTGTCCACGCGACTCACACGCGTGGTGGTCCTCGTGAAGCGGCTCTGGAAAGATTCCACGCCTGGCTCCACGCGTGTGAGCAGGCGTGGTCAGCAGTGCTGATCACCTTCTTCGTCTCCTGGCTTTTGCCTTCTATGTTTGATTCGGTTTAGCTCATTTGTCATGACTTAGCACCAAAATCACCTGCATTGTTAGCTCAAGCAAGGCTATTCTAAAAAGAAAAATTACTAATAAACGAAAGAAAAGAAAAAGTAAACAAGAAATAAAGTTCTAATCTAAGGATAACGTTGGGACTGCCTCCCAAGTGCGCCATGGTTTAACGTCTCCTGGCGAGACGTTGTGTGCTCTATCCTTCGAAGCACACAGATTTTGGGACCTTACCAAGCGTCCCGTGAACTTTTGCTTCAAGGAATGTCCCAAGATGGGAAACATCCTTGAATACCCACACAAATAAGGGAAGAACAAGGTGTATAATCGGAAGGTTCATGGCTTCAAACACTCCCCTTGATTTCTCAAAGGTAGTGTGATCTTCCCCTATTTTTGCATGCTCTCTTCCACCCCTGATGGTCTTATCAATTTGATCATAAGGTTGAGACCATATCCTGCCACTGGAAGTCATATCACCCCCCTCAATTCCCTCGAACAATTCAAATGTGAAAATTCCCTCCTTATCCATCATCTCTTTCTCACACTCTCTATTCTCATCTCCCCACTCTAATTGTCTAAAAGAATCACCCTTTTCTTTTTCAGAATATAACAAAGTAATCTCCCCTTCACTTATCAACTCATCTCGTCCCAAGTCATAGGATTCATTTTCCAAGAATTTAAAACTATCATATTCATCTTCAAACAAACTAGAATCCCTATGATTTCCAAACAATATATCATGATTTACTATAGAGTCATCCTCCCAAAAATTAAAGCAATCATAGTCGCAAGTATTAGAAATATCAATGCGTAGGGAGTCGTCTTTACAAGGAGCATGAGTATTTTTATCTAAACTTTCGCACTCATTGATAAAGTGGCCAACAAAGCCTATGGAATCATCCTCCCGGAAATAAAAACATTCAGTATCATGAGAATATAAATCATTGTTGCATTGTAAAAGGGAGTCATCCACTCGAGTGTCAAAAGTAAATCTATCTAGAGAACATGGACTTTCGAAGGTAGTAATGCAAGAAGGTTTAGGAATGTTACTATATGTAGGCTCTTGATCTTCCCACACTACTTCGATGTTCTCATCATCGCTCTCTATCTTGACCTCCTTTGGATTTTCCAATTCGAAAATCGGAACTTCTTCTAGCACCGGAGCATAACAATCTACCATCCCTTCACTACCGACTTCTTTTCCTGCGTTTTGTGCCTCAATCCTTGGATTGGCTTCCGAAATTGGGAGATTCTCTACAAGTGGGTAGTCTATCCGTGATGAACTTGTCCTCATGAACTCCTCCATCATGGCTAGCATTTTCGTTTCGATCTCCTCCAATGAAAGTCCTTCTTCCCGGAGAGTAGCGAGATAATCCTTTAAATCGCTCCGGATTTCGGCTTTCAAGTTAGCCGTATCCTCCTTGGCCATTCTTGTGAACACTTCTATTTTCTCTTTAAGAATTTCGATTTCGTTCTTGGCCGGTGGGATATAATCACGAGGATTGGGTATGGTAAAATACGGATTGGAAGGTGGTGTTTCAAGGTAATGTGTAGGATTGTTTCCTTTAAGAATTTGTGATGGAGATGGGTCATGGTTGTTTGGGTGGGAATTATGGAATGAAAATGGCTCGGGAGTATAGCTTGGGTTGATTGTTCTCATCATTAGTGCAAGCTTACTCTATATGTTTTGGAATATTTCTTTAGAGCTTTCCGAGTCATTTTGATAAGTGGAGTATTGTGGGGGAAAATTGTTTTGATTCGGTGGGATAGGGTGTGTGTATGGTGGTGGGTGATGGTTATGTATATAAGATGGATAGGAAGTTGGGTGCGGTAAGTAGTGATATGGAAATGGATAAGGGTTTTGAGGTGGATAGTGGTATGTTGGTGAAATGTAAGTATGGGTGGAATGGGGATAATATGGATATGGTTGGGGTGGAACATGGTTTAAAGGATTACCCTCATGGTGTAGGCAACCATGGGGATACATTGGAGCATACATTGGCAAGCTTACAAATGATTTTTAACAAGAATTTCCTGCGCAAAGCTTAGCCAACAACAAGTATATGCAGCTAGAAGTAGTTGCAAGTGAGCACAAGATATACAAGACAATGAAAGCTCACTTCTTCAAGCAAATAACAAAAATAAGAAAATAAAACAAACAAAAAGAAAGCAATTCAAGAACTCTTAAAAATCAACTTCCAAAATGTCAACACAATTCAAGACCGTTTGTCATCCCCGGCAACGGCGCCATTTTGATGTTGTGTATTGCGGTGAGGGTGTA
The DNA here is from genome assembly GCF_003576645.1 of Ipomoea triloba. NCBI lineage: Eukaryota > Viridiplantae > Streptophyta > Magnoliopsida > Solanales > Convolvulaceae > Ipomoea > Ipomoea triloba. The sequence goes on from NC_044925.1 coordinate 16,430,272, forward strand.
TGTGAAGGTGGTAAAACGAAGAGTCAAGACTCCCCGAGTGTCGTATCTCTCAAGGATGGCGAATGGGAACCGAATTAGTGTGTTGGCATTTGAGAGGTTGAAAGACAAGAGTTACAGGAATGGCTAGGGGTAGGATTTATTTGTAAGGGGGTAAGAAGGTTGATAAAGGTTGTGTAAAGAAATGTAAAGACGGAGATCGGGGCCTTAGGCTTCTTTATATGGACTATACTTGTATGGTTTAGTGAGCTAGAGATGTGGAATAGACTAGGGAGTTCATGGCACATTACCAAGTGGCGTCACACTTTGGACTCCCACATCCTCATTCGGTTGGGGCATTTCATCGGACACCTTGTCTACCACTCCTCTCGGACCTTGTCCTTTCGAACTAAGGGCGGAGATGTGGATGAGTTAGACTCGTGAGTGGCCGTTATCGCGCACACACTCACTTCCTTAGAGTTTGCTACCTAATGTGGCCACACTTAGGCACAAAGCATTATGAACATCATCCACACAAGATCATCATCCAACAACCATAAAGCTCACATTTAATCTAGCAATTTATATCAAACATCCACATAGATTCACCTTGGGGCCACCAATCCTCTTTCTAATCTACTCTAACATTATAAAGAAACAAGAACAAGAAAGGAAATAACAAAGAAACAAGTATAAGATTAGATAATGGAGAGAATGATTACCACCCTTAGAAAGGGGATCTTTACAATCTTGTTCTTGAAATCCCAATCTTCTATCTTGATCTTCAATCTAATCTAAGCTAAAAGGAAAGGAATTTTCCCCCAAGGGGAGAAAACCCTAAAAGAAATTTAGATCTAAAACTATCCTAAGGCTGCTTCCTTTGATTTTCGCCAAAGCTTCTTTAAGTAGCAGATTCTGGGTCGCGTACAAGGGTGCGTATGGTCGTACTCGACCTCGTACGCGACGGTATTTCGGTTAATTGCTCCTCTCACACGCATGGTGGAGGTTGTGGGGAGTTACTGGAATGTTTCCACGCCACTCCACACGCGTGTGAGGCTGCGTGGGAGGCTCCTGCTTCACGGTTTCTTCATTTTCTGCTCAGTTTCGGCATTAAGTCCTCCTTTTGGCTGTAGAATACCTTAAAAGCATCTTTCATACTCTCGTTAGAAGTTTTGGTCACATCTGAGTGTAAACGCATGAAATCGTTATGAAATGGGTAATAAACTATACAATTCTAGCTCTTAAATGACCCTTAAAATAAGCTATTCTTGGTGCTTATCAAGATGTTCCCATTTTCTTTGATTGGAGAGGCCGCAAGATGGCTCGATTCTCACATTGACAACCATTTCCGGTCATGGGAGCAACTCCACCAGGAGTTCATGCAAGAGTTCTTTCCGTTGACCAAGACATTAAAGATTAGAAGGCAAATCCAAGACTTTAAACAAGGGTCATTGGAAACCTTAGCAGATGCATGGAGGCGGTTTAAGACACTCAAGCATCAATGCCCACCGGATGTCCTTCATCCTTGGGACGTGATTAGTTCCTTCTATGCTGGTCTTACCGACGAGTGCAAGTTACTTTTGGACTCGTCATCTAGGGGATCCTTCGTGTCTACAAGTCCCGAGGATGCGGAGGAGTTGATAAGAACCATCTCATCAAACACCGGGAATTGGTACAATCAAAGAGAATTGTATTACAGAAAAGTCTTACAGTCTCCCACTTGGTGCAAGTACTAGCACAACTCTCATCAAAGAACAAAACACATGAAACATAGCGATATGTCCTCTGCTCGACAGAGTAATATCTTCTATGCATCACATGCATTTTTATTCCCCAACTTAAGTCTTTTATGAACAAACCCAACGTTTATTCTTGGTACCTTAAGGGATGCTTCTCAAAATAAAATATATGCGCAACTTAAAGGAGAAAATCATCAAAATTGTACAAACGAGTACACTTCATGATCTCTAAGATCCTTAATGTTAACTATGTCTTAAGTAGAGATCTCTTAATGTTAGCATAATGCTAACTATGTTCCATGACTTGTTTTATAACATAACTTAAGCACTACCTCTAACGACCAAGAGATTGGAGTGGACACGTCTGTCACTCCCACTCATCAAAATAGCCAAAAGATAGTTTAGTCATAGAAGCATTCCAACAACTTAGACAATAAACTAAAATTCTAAGTCCATAAATGTGGAGTTTTAAATATACACCATAACTTCTCAAATAACTAGGGGTGTCAAAGCGGGCCGGCCCGCCCCATTAGGCCCGGCCCGCTGCGGGCTTTTATTTTCGCGGGCTTATGCGGGCCGGCCCGCGAAGCCCGCGGGCTTGGAAGTATACAGCCCAAGCCCGCCCCGCGCGGGCTTGCGGGTTTGACGGGCTGGCCCGCGGGCCTACTAATTAATATTAAAAAAATCTAAAATTAAATATTAAATAATATTTAAAATAAAATATATGATATTAGATTAATATAATATAACAAACTTCACACTATTCACAGCCCACTAATTAAAAAACCACCAAAATCATTAAATTATAAAAACATAAAACACAATAACGCATCAAACAAGGGAAACAACATAAACAAAGTAAAAACATTCCTACATTTTATTACACATTAATACTTAGTATCTTAAAATTCAAACATAACATTCAAATCAATGCACTCTTCAGTCTTCAAAGTTCAAAGTAATATATATCATCTATAATTAATAATTAATTATATATATTAATTTTTTTTAATAGCATGGCCCGCGGGCCGGCCCGCGACTTACCCGCGCGGGCTGCGGGCTTCCGCGGGCAAAGCCCGTTAGGCCCGCTAATTGGCGGGCCTTCTTTTTGGAGGCCCTAGCCCGCCCCACTGCGGGGCGGGTGCGGGCCGGCCCGCGGGCTTCGGCCCTACTTGACAGCCCTACAAATAACTTCAAGGTCCACTTTATAATGAACTGATGAACATTATGAGTCTTACTTTTATGTCTTGAAAAATTGTCTTTGAGCCTTACAAATCAAAAATGGCCTAGGATTAATTTTGAAGAAACTAAAGACTCTATTACATGCAGTGTTGCAAAAATCCCGCCTAGGCGACGATTAATCCCCTCCTAGGCGCTAGGCACTGGTCGACCCCCTAGCGTATCACATTAAATGGTGGTCTAGGCGGCTAGCCGGCTAGGCGACCGCCTGGCCGCCTAAGCTCCGCCTAGGCCGCCAAAGCAACGCCTAGGCCGCTTAGGCGCTGACCGCCTAGGCGTTGACTAGACCGAATAGGCACCGAGTAGGCCTTCTAGTCGGTCGATTAACTATTGTTCTTTTTTTTAATGGGTTATTTCACTTAAAACAACATCGTTTTATGCTAAATAATCCTAAATTGTACAAACTTTAGATATTTTTTAGGTTAATATTTAATATTTTAGTATTAAGTATTAAAGTATTATATAATTTATAATTATTAGTTTTTTAAAAATTAAAAATACTTAAATAAATTTTAAAAAAATAAAAAATAAAATAAAAAAATACACGGACGCCTAGGCGCCGATTAATCCCCGGCTAGGCGTCCTAGGCGCTAGCTGCTCCCTGAGCGCCTAGCGATTTTTTCAAACATGATTACATGCTAAAGAATTTATTTAAATAACAGTGTATCATAAGTTAAATGTTTTGTTCTAATAAACTCCTTAATATTGTTACAACATTTTCATAAATATGTTGCACAATCAAATGTTCAATAATTTGAACTTATGAATTTATGTGAACAAATACAAGATTGATACTTGTAGAATCTTTAGTGGAGCATCTTAATGATCTGTTTTTCTAAATGATCACTCCCACTGATTAAAATATTGTTCAACAGAATTAATGATATACGCACTCACAATTGATTTGACCAACTAGATAATTAAGATATAATTCCCCACAATTAGTTGGGCATACTTAATAATCAATATTTGGTTTCAATCCACCTAAAGTAATAAATAGTGAGGACATAACTCCCACTATAGTTGGACATACTAAAATAATAAAATACACTTTCCAAAACCAAGTTGGAGTTTGGCTCGAAAAAGGTACATTTTATTCTTGAAAATCAAAAGAGGTATATCGAATATATTCCATAACTTACTACAGTTAGTCCAAATAACCGAACAAGATTCGCGAAATAATTAATAAAAGTGGTTAAATTTTGGGAAGTAACTAAATACATGTTTTGCCAATGCAAACCATGAAAACTTAGAATTATAATTGAACTAAATTTATAAATTTTAAGAAATTGTGATAAAATTATTATCTAATGGGTGATGATTTATTGACATAAAACTTGTATGTAAGCTAAAGTTTTAATTCTATTAAATCCAATTAAAACCCTTATGATAATATTTCATCTCAATTATTAAATAGACAGAAGAATATAGAGACATAAAACTTGCCTGTGGGCTAAAGTTTTACTCAATTAGATGCAACTGAAATTTTATGATGAACCAATTATCAAATGAGTTGAAGAATCAAGTGATATAAGACTTGCCTGTAGACTAAAGTTTTAGTCAACGAGATTCATTACAACTATTATAATAAAACTTAAGAAATCATGTTCCTTTTCTTAATCCCTGTGGGTACATTAAGAAATATGATATAAAGTTTGCATCATAAAATTAAACTTTATGATATAGATGGAAATTATTTACAAATAATCATAAACTAAATAAATTTATTTATTTCTATCATTACTGATAAAACTACTAAACTACATTCCGATACATAATTGCATGTGGGCATAATTCCATCACAAATATAACGAAATTGCATGTGGGCTAAATTCCATCATATTAAATACAATTAATCACAAATGATTTGTCTAAAACTTTATGTGATCAAGATAAACCGCTCAATATATAATTTTAACTGATTAAAGATGTTGTGACTACTCTTCAACCAAATTAAAATTATAAGATCCCTAGACAATTATCAATTCATTGCCTTACCTTTATGTGATTCAAACTTAAGAGTAATCAGTAAATTAAAGATGCTATGGCTATTCTTTAATGAACTGAAATCAAGGTTGTCGGTCGGTACTGCCTGGATGAAAAAAGATCAGCGACGCCAATAACTAACGCCCGCCGTCGTCCTTTTAAAGCTCGCTAGTGTACACTGCTCCATTGGTTTCCATGGAAGACACCGCCTGAAGGATGAAGCGACGATCCGCAGCCGCTGTCACCTGAAGGAGGAAGAAGGTAGCGAAGGCACCGGCAATTCAGAACCAATGTCACCTCTGCCATCTCCTGTAACCGCTGCCACCCAAAGCTCGCTGTCGTTCACTATGGCAGCCAGTGGTACATGGTTGCTTCGCCGCCAAGAGATTGCCGAAAAAAAAAATCAGCAGATTATGCAATCTCGGCCAGCCATGAAAAAAAAATATCAGAAAACTGTGTTTTTTTAAGAAGAAATACAAATTCCTCATGCCAAAAAAAAAAAAAAACTAGCAATACAAATATTAAAATCATGCTTAATGCTAAAAAAATTTCCAGCCGCAAAAAAAAAATCATATACAAAACTTAATGTATATGAAACAAATTAACGTTGATTATTAGGCAATACAATCAACTAGGCAGAGATTGATAAAGACTCTTGATACCAAATGTAAGATCAAGAAATACTGTCTAAACATACAAAATGAATCTACGAGTAACCTAACCTCGTAGTAGCGGTAGCATAAATCGTGTTGATCTGCAGCCATAGTTGATGCCTTGTTGTGTTGTCTCATGAATTGTAAATCTGCAGGGTGTTAGCTGTTTTGCCTCACACTTAACTCAAAACCCTAGATGGTGTCCTAGTATTATTTTCTAAGCAGTATGTGTACCATAACTTAGGGTGCTATATATTGTCTGTCCTGCATCCCATCAATGCAGACTTATATAGGCATAATGGTGGATTGGACTAAATCTAGATGTCCAATCCAACCTATAACTTAATGGACCTACTCCACTTGCACCATATTATTAAGGCCCACAATATATAATATATATTGTATTTGGGAAAAGTTTTACAAAATATGCATGCAGCAATTATTAGAAGAAAGACTATATATGTATGTATATATATACTAAGATTATTTACTATAAAAATTAAATTATTGATAAATGCAAAAGACGCCACCTTTATAAGGTCGATATATATATGATCATTTTTTGCACAAGTGAAAGCTTTTACGTTTGATTTGGCCCTTAATTGCGTTAAAATGCTTGTTATTGCCATTGGACCCGTTCCACGCTTGGTTAATTATTTTGTAGATAAAAAGATGTGCAAAAAGGTGGAAAATGGCATGGATTTCGGAGATAGATTCACGGGCCGAAGTTGGATCAAAGAATAGGCCATGGATGCACCTTTAGACATGCGTCCATGCCTGCGTCTGAAAAATTGCCCTCTGAAGTTTCAAAGACAACACGCAGGTCTACTGTGGACGCACAGTGGACGCGCGTCCACCCCTGCGTCCGATTTTCCACTCTCTAAAGTTGGCACAACAGAACAAAAGTCTGTTATGGACACGCAGTGGACGCGCGCGTCCATGCAAGCGTCCGATTTTCGGCTCTCTGAAGTTTGAAGTCTGAGCAGCAGAACTGTAACACCCCAATTTTCACATCTTGGATTTATTACAAAATCCTTAAAATATAATACATTGCGGAAGCATCTAACCAGCAAAAAAACTGGGGGTTACCGCCACGCTTAGGTATCTCTCCTATACCCAAACGCTAAGGCTAAACTTACAACATCGAATAACCACATCAATATTCCAACTGAATACATATGGAAATAATTCTTCCAGGGTGTCTATTCTAGGATAGAGTAGTCTTCAACCTCGACTCCCATCCTATTCTGAGCTCATCGGCCACAGGGGCCCACGCTAGACTGCATCTAATAAAGGACACAATGAAGTGTAGTTAGCACGACGGCTAAGTAAGGAAATCCATTGTCACTTAAAAGTAGACAAAGGTTTGAAAACATAACAATTTGAAAGCTTTATAAAGTTTTTCCCTTGATTTGAAAATCCACCTGCAACCAAATGATTCGTAGATAGCATAATAGTGTATATACGTTAAATCATGTAAAGCTTTTCTCATAGAAGAGATATTCATTTCCTCATTATTGTTTCAAATAAAATATGTGCCAATAATCACAACTTCCACATGTATGCACCATATCATACTCATAATCATACTCATACTCATACTCATCCTCATAGTCATAATTATCATCATAATCATATAAGCATTTAAATAGAAATAACCAGTTTTTACCATAATGAAGTTAAAGATATTCCAATTCACACCATAATTTCCTTCTCATTTCCATCATCTCACCACAACCTAGTTATTCCAACTAGGGGAAGCAGATCTAGGACCTTTAGTGTGCACACCCCTTGTCGGGATTCCAAGCCCGCAGGTTAGTCACTAGCTCTAGTAACCCTGGATATGTTTCTACAAGGTTACTCAAGTGGTTAACACCAATCATTTTGGGGCCCAATGTTTGTAATTCCATTATGAATGTTAAAAAGGAATATCCTCCAACTTCACACCGTGATTTCATTTTGTCTCATTCTTTACTTTCTCGCTTTATGCATTTTGAACAATATAGGTCTACCTTTGTATATATATATATATATATATAAGGTTGTAAACACATATACATGTCTACTACATATATTCATCACAACATAATCGTATACTAGTTACCTCATATAATCATCCACATATCTACATATATTCATCATATACCACAATCACACCAATCTTTCATCTACTAAAATCTTTATATCCATACTTTATCAAGAAATTCATGAATATCATGGTGGAAAAAGGTTTTGGTGGACATAAAGATTACCTTATCTTCTTGAAAATGTTACTAACTTCCTCTAGACGCTCACTCTTCCACTTCCTTTGGTTCTTCACCGTAAGTTTTCATAAACATTTTCACTTGCCCAAAGGCTTTTCAAACGTAGTTCAAGTACGAGCAAAATTTGGAAGAAAACAAAGTTGAGAAAATACTGAACACAAGCTGGTCACTCATCGGATACTTATATATTTCTACTAACACTACATATATCCATTCCCAATACTTATTCCTTATCATGAATCTCAGTTCCTCTTACAATCCAATCATCATCGGTGATCCATAATCATGGTTCCACCATTAATTAATAATAGATAGTTGTCCTTGTCACTATCGTCATCAACAACTTTCACTATCATCAACACCATTATAACTTAAGGAAATCACACATCTATAAACAACACTTAGTCACCCATAATCCAACAATGAACCTTAATCATTCTTAAGCATTAATTATTGTCATTAGTAACTACTAACCTTGTAATCCATCATCGACAACAAGTCAACAACATTATAACATCATTATCAAGTCATCGAAAGCATTAACACCATTATTAACCATAATCCATAATTATCCATTAATCTAAACCATTAATTCATAATCACCGATTCATAACTCATGTACCATAATTATAGCATTATATATCACCACCATAATTATAATTCAACATCTTAGCTCAACAACATAATGACATCACCATTATCAATAACGTTATCCATCATTCCATCATCCTCATTTAATTCCATCATTAATCCAATCTTTAATCATAATCCTTATAAGCTCATAATCTTCATAACTTTCCTTACTTAGTAATAAGAATAATAGTTCCTAATCACCATTATTAATAATCACCACCCTTAACCATAATTCATAATTGATTTCAAACCTTAAATCACTAAACCATAACTCATCATTAGACCACAATTTCTCACATTCAACAACTTACCCATCTATAATTAACATAAAAAAAACCTTTAGTCATTAGTCCAACATTATCCTCATCACTAGGCTTCAACGTGAACCAAATCACCAATCTATATCATATTCTTAGCATCCTCTCATTACTCAATAATCACCATAATTAATCCTTAAGTACTCTTAATCATTACCTTAATCCGCCATCATTAATTAACAAAATTCATTAAACAACCCATGATACTCATTCATCCTGAATCTATAATCATTCTCATAACCTCTTAAGTTCATTACAACCCCATCATCTAAACATCAATAATAATAATCAAAGCTTATACAATTTGATCTTACTCCCGAACCTACTAGACTCCACTGGACGCGCGTCCAGGGCCGCGTCCAACACGTTCCGCCTATTCTGGACAGTAATTCAGCTTGGCGCAGTCCAAAAGATTGAGCCGGTAAAAATAGTTCCCGAACTCTTTTTCACTTGAAATTTTTATGGTAGAACCCCAACTCATAGTACTTGATGTCCATAAAAAGTTTTGGTCACCTAGGTTCACGAATTAACACAGAAAATTCCATCTTTGCCCTTGGCAGTGTGCTGTCCGGAATTTTCTTCTCTCTGGACCAGTTTTGGAGAAAAAATTCGAAAACCATACTTCCACTACTCCGATCATTATGAAATTTTATAGGCAGCTTCTAAACTTATGGAACTACCTCTCTAAAAAAAATTGGATCAAAATACCTTACCAATTTTTCCCTGAAATTCTCGGAAGTCACTGCCAGAGACTAGCTTAATTTCTTGTCAATATTTTCACAAGTATAAGCCTATATGGGCATAAATACAACATATACAAGCATATCCAAGCTATGAACATGTATACAAAAATATTCCCAAAGCTCCAAAACACCATGTTTCAACCAAATAATCAATTATCTAATTTCAAGTGACTAAACCAACTTAAGGGAATTCCTTACCTCCACCGGGTTACTAGTCCTCGTAGAAGACTCTTGGAGTTGATTTCCCCAATTTCACCTCAAAATCCTATGATTCCACCAACAACATATCACAACATACAAGAAATCTTAACTTAGATTCAAGCTCTAGGAAGGATTATAAAGCTTTCTACCGAATAAAATTGAAGTCTTACCGAACAAAGATGATCTTGATGTGGAAAACCCTAGTTGTTGAAGCTTGAACTCAAGAATGAAGATGAAATATTCTCTCTTGTTTTCCTCTTGGAAATTTCGAATTTTTGAGGGGAAAATGGATAAAATTGAAGACTTAAGCTAGTTATATCATCTCTAAAATGATATAATAATAATACATGGTGAAAATTAGTGACATGTGTCACTTTCTAGTGGTAAGTAGAATAAATATCTTAGCTTATACTGACCGGGATTGAAACAGATGAATTCTCGGTAGAAAATAATCTAAATCCAAAAATTTTCGAAACCAAAAATTTATTCCAGTCTAAAACTCAAAATTGGGCTAGGTTCGGTACACCGCGAAATTCTGCGATGCTACGATCACAACAAATTTTCACCCTTATACTCCGTCCAATTTCAACTTAACTAAGCAGGAAGTTCATACTTAGTCCTAATATGCATAATCATCCATTTCCTAAGGAAATCCAAACTGAAAATTCGTCCTCAAAAATTTTACGGTTCTTGACCGGCACGAACGATCGGAACTTAATAACAACTATACTTCCTTATAATAATTCCTTTGAAGCATCTGAAGATCATAACTTATGAATGTCAACGCCTTATGATAAAATAATAATGTTAGGAAAATACGGGGTATTACAAGAACACACCTGGACGCGCAGTGGACGCGCGCCCAGCCGTGCGTCCGTCGCGTAAATTTTGGCGGTTCGGCGAGGTTTAAAAGGGGAATTGAGCCATTTTACAGAGGATCCCCGACACACTTCAACCTTAGTTCAGTTTAGAAAATTCTCTCTCTAGATTTAGGTCTAAATTCCCTCCACTTCCAAACTTCAATTTTAATCAAAATTCAAGTCATCTAGCTAGATTTAGAGGAGATCTTCCACTTCAACATTGTATTGCTCAAGATTGATTCAAGATTTCTACTCCAATTCAAGTAACATTTCAATTCCAAGTCTTATAATTCCATTCTTAGTTTTTGATTTGATTGTTGATTTGATCTTGATTGTTGATTTGATTTTACTTCTAGTCACTTTCAATTGCTCAATTGCATCTATGATTTCTATTCTAAATATGTGTAGCTAATTCCTTTGTGGATTTGGATCAATTGATCTTGCATGTTTTCTCTTGAGCTCTAATATCTTAAATCTAGGGTTGATTGATGCTTAGTGGATGTTTGATTGTGATTTGGGATGTATGTGTGGACTCTATGCCAACTAGGCCGGTTGCACTAGAGAATTATGTTAAAAACCACTCACCTATGAGAATAGGGAGTGTTTAAGACCTCACCAATCACATTTCCCTCTCACCTTTGAGAAAAGGGAGAGTGGAAGACAAGAGGCACACAAAGTGTTTGACAAAATGCCTCTTTTAGCCTAGTGATCATGAGAATGACATTACGGTTTAGGAGAGAGTCCATTGACCATGAGAGTGGCAATGGTGCTTGTGACCTTGTCTCATGTAAGTCCAATGAGTGTTTTCACACCCTAGTACAATAAGAAATCAAGAGAGTACGTGCTTGCTAGGTTGGTCTGAATCCTCTTTCCAATTGATTGTTTCTCATTCCTTTACCTCTGTTTGTTTGCCTTAGCATGATACACACCTTCTACCTTAGGATTAGCTTTCGAACACTAGGTGCTCTTGTGATTAATCCCTTGCTTACCGATTCCCTCCTTGCCTTCCTTGAGAGCGATACTCGGGAACTTCTTCCCGTTTTAACACCTACTTCTTTCCATCCACCGCGAAAAACTACATCCATCAATTATAAATAATGTGAATTAATTTTTCTTAATTGAACCCAGTGTTGCAAAAATCGCGCCTAAGCGCGGATTATTCGATGCCGAGGCGCTGGGAGGCGCTTGGGCCGCCGGCCGACTAGGCGGCGCCTAGGCCGCCTAGCCGGGCGCCTGGGCCACCGGCGACTGCTTCTTTTTTTTTTTTTATTTTTTTTTAAATTATAAGTCTTAAACATTTGAACTATTAATGTTATAATGTATTAACTAATACTGATAAGCACCAAGAATAGCACTTATAAGGGGTCTTTATTAGATTAAAAGTGCATCGTTTTGACATCCGACTACAACAATTGCATGCATTTTAGCTCAGATGTGATCAAAATCGTCTAACAACATTTCTAGAAAGTGTTTTGAGGTATTTCACAGGTTGGAGAGGGATTTGAGGCTAAAATAGAGCAAAAGACAAACAAGCCGCAATGCAGTAGCGTCCCACGGAGCCTCACACGCGTGTGGCTGGCCGTGGAATAATTCCAGTACTTGGAAGCAAGCGTGGTCGAGCCAAGGGTCATTTTGGGAAATTTGTTCTCTTTTTGTCACCTATATAAATCCCTTTTGCCCTAAACTTAGGGAGGAGGAGGGGATTAGATCAGAAAATTCATAGAATAGGGTAGAATAGATCTAGAGGGTTTTCTCCCCTCTTGGGGAAAATTCCTTTCTCTCATAGTTTAGAATAGATCAAGGGCAAGATTGATGATTGGGATTTCAAGATCAAGATTGTAAAGATCCCCTTTCTAAGGATGGTAACCATTCTCTCCAATTTCTAATTCAATACTTGTTTCTTTGAACTTTCCTTTCTTTTTCTTCTTTCTTTAGCATGATAGAGTAGATTAGATAGGGGATTGGTGGCCCCATGGTAGATCTATGTGGATGTTGAATATTATTTCTTTGAATTGTGAGTTGTTTGGTTGTTGGATGATGAACTTGTGTGGATGATGTTCTTCAAGCTTTGTGCCTTTTGTGGCCACATTAGGTAGCAAACCCAAAGGAAGTGAGTGTGTGCGCGATAGCGGCCACTCATGAGTTTAACTCACCCACATCTCTGCTCTTAGTCCGAGAGGACAAGATTCGAGAGGAGAGGTAGACAAAGTGTTCGATGATATGCCCCAACCAAATGAGGATGTGGGAGTCCAAAGTGTGACGCCACTTGGTGATGTGCCATGAACTCCCTAGTCTATTCCACGTCTTGCACTCGCAAACCCATCCAAAGATAGACCACATAGAGAAATCTAAAGCCCAATCTCCACTTTACTTTTATTTTATTTATTTTACACAACTACTACCAACCTTTCAAACTCCCCTACAAATGAATCCAACCCTTAGCAAATCTCGTAACTCTTTTCCTTCAACCTCTTAGATGCCAACACACCTATTCGGTTCCCATTCGTCGTCCTTGAGAGACACGACACTCGGGGAGTCTTGACTCTTCGTTTTACCACTTCACCTTCACCCCCACTAAAACCACAACATCAAAATGGCGTCGTTGCCGGGGATGGCAAACGGTTTCGAATAGTGTTGACATCTTAGAAATAGAATTTTAAGAGTTCTTGAATTGCTTTTTTATTTATTTATTTTATTTTCTTATTTTTGTTACTTGACTGAAGATGTGAGCTTACATTGCCTTGAATATCTTGTCCTCACTTGCAACTACTTTTAGTTGCAAAATATTTGTTGTTGGCTAAGCTATTGTGCATGAATTTTCTTTATCATATCATTTGAAGCTTGCCAATAAGTGCTAAAATGAATCCCCAGGGTTACCCACACCATGGAGGACAATCCTATGCAAATCCTCAACCCCAACCATATCACTATTACCCCCATTCCACCTATACTTACCCTCCACCAACATACTACTACCCACCTCCATACCATTACCCAATTCCACCAACATATCATTTACCGTCTCCATATCATTATCCAATCCATACACCAAATCATCACCTACGTCCTTATGAAACACCATCTCCACATTTCCAAGAAATTTACCCTTCACAATCACCAAATTCACAAGAAATTGACTCATTAAGCTCTAAAGACATCATATCTCAAAACATAGAGAGTAAGCTTGTGCAAATGATGCAACAACTTGATCCAGGCTATACTCCCGAGTCAAATTCATTTCCCAATTCCCAACTAAACACTTACTACCCACCTCCATCACAAAACCATAGAAAACAATACTACATATTCCTATAAAACACTACATTCTTTGCCACATAATACCCATACCAATTCTTGTAATCCTATTCCACTGGCCAAGGACGAAATTGAAATCCTAAAAGCAAAAATTGATGAATTCACGAGGATGGCCAAGGAGGATACGGCTAAACTAAAATCCGAAATCAAGAGCGAACTAAAAGACTATCTCGCTACCCTTCGGGAGGAAGGACTTCCATTAGAAGAGGTCGAAACGAAGATGTTATCCATGATGGAGGAGCTCATGAAGATCAATGAGTCCCGAGCCAACTCCACCATCATAAATGACATCTCCACTTTGGAAGCCCATCCAAGGATTGTACAAGGGGTTGAAAAAGAGCAAAATGCTAAGGGAGAGGAGAGTTTTAAAGGAATAGATGATTGTTATGCCCTGGTACTTGAGGAAGTTCCAATCTTTGAATTGGAAAGTCAAAAGGAGGTAGAGATGGAGGGTGAGGATGAGGACATCGAAGTAGTGTGGGAAGATGAAGAGCCGAGTTATGGTAAAATTCCTAATCCCTCTTGTGCTCTTAGTGAAAACATACTTGTGGATGACTCCTTTCGCCTTAATACTTCCATCATATGTGATTATGATTGCTTTAAATTTCGGGAGGATGATTCCATGGAAAATTTTGATGTATTGATTAATGCTTGTAAGGATTCTATCTTGTTTGCTACCGATTATGTAACACCCCGTAAATTCGTTCAAACCTTGAGATCGGTAATCGTTTCCGCCGGGTAATTTATTTGATTAAATTGGGCTTAGTCTTTCCAATTGATATATATATATATATATATATATATATATATATATATATATATATTTCTTGAACCCGGAATTAATTATTTTATTGAAAGGCCCAATTCTTGATTTAATTCTTGTAAGGGATTTATGTAAATTGGATCCTTACAATTCTTATAAGTAAGAATATGTGTATAACGGCCCAATATATATATTCAATTCTTGAATGATTAATTTCCTACAACTAGTAGTATAATACATAATGTGAGACCCATTTCTTTTTATAAGGGCCCATAATTTCATGTCTTACCCTAGTGATACATACATAATATATGTAATGATCTTTCCCTACTAATATAAAAGCATTGTACTTACAACCCTATTTCCCTTTTCATCCTCCTGCAAATACATTTCATCCTATTCTTTCCACTTCTAAAGAACCCTAAGTAAATCCTACACTTTCTTCTTCAAGATCCAAGATCAAGTTTGCTCTTTTAGGATTGATAAGGCTTGGTTAAGTGTTTATCTTTAGGAATATACCTTGCATCATGTTGTTTTCATAATCTTTATACAAGTTCTTATGTTGTTCTTTTGGGATCTTTTGGGAAAAGATGATCAAGGTGGAGGTGAAGCTTTGTAGGGAGTTTTGAGGATTCTTGGTTGAAGTGTGCTCCAAAGAGGTAACCATCATGTCTCACAAAACCTATTTTTACACTCTTGATCTTTGAATATTATTTGGAGTATTGGAATCCTGTGAAATTCTTTGCTGCTTAGCTATTTTGGTTGTCTGTGAGATATTTGGATGGATTTATGAACTTGTGTTCTTGATCCTTTGCATCTTGATGTTTATGAACATTTGTTAGTATGGATTCCATGTTTATTTGACTTCTGGGAGATGTAATCTAGACAATCTGATCCTATTTTTGTATTATGGGAATGAACTTTGCGTATTCTGTCTGTTCTGTTCTGGGAAGGGTTGGATCACACTTACGGAGGAACTCAACGGAATAATGTGCCCCGTTGGTGTCTTCCGCAAGTGTGTGGCGGTGGAGGATGGCGGATGAGGGTCTTCCACCAGGGTGATCCGCCTCCTTCTTGCGGAGGAGTGCGACGGAGCTAGGGGATCCGTTGGGGGATGCCGCCCGTTGAGGCGGAGGGGTGTGGCGGAGCAAGTGGTTCCGCCAGGGTATTCCGTTGGTGCTTCTGGACATCTGCTTCCAATGTTTATTTTGTTGTTCTGTTGTCTTGTTGTTTCACCATTGTTTCTGGAACTTGTTGGGATATTATGTTGAGTATTTTTCCTTGGTTATTGAGCATTTATTCATGTCTCTTGATTCATTATCTTGATGTATTGGTTGGATGAATTCTTGGTTGTATTCTCTGGGAGTTGGTTGTGTTCATATTCTGAGATGAACACTGTGAGTTGTTGTTCTTGGGATGAGTTTGAGGATGGATATGGAGTGGTGGATCTTTGAGTATCTCTTGGGCTGTTTGAGGATGAACTAACTGTGGAACTAACCTTGGGCTTTTGCCTTTGTGATTGGGTTTTTGCCCATGTGATTGGACTTCGGTCCCTATGATTTGGTTTTTACCCCTGTGATTGGGTTTTACCCCTGTGATTGGACTCCGGTCCCTGTGACTGGGTTATTACCCCTGTGAACTAACCTTCGGGCTTGGCGTTTGGTGTGAGAATTGGTGCTTGGGATTGGAAGTTGGGGTTTTGGTACTTATCATTGGGTTGAGGTCTGTTTGGTTCTTTGTTGACTCTTGAGTTGTATTGTATCTTGTTGATTATTGGTTATTCTTGGATATATTCTAGTTTGGTTGTTTCTTATGAATATTCAGTTGAGTTTGTGATTCGGTTGGATATTGGAATTGATGAGAAGTCTTGGTTTATCTTTTATTCAGCGTGTTATTGTTGAGTATCCAATTTCAAGTATTGAACAGTTCGTTGGTGTGTATATTCTATATGGGTGTGTAAACCTATTTACAAACTTATATATATCTATACTTCCTTGCGGGTGTGAATGGTGGTTGCTTAGCAGTCTTTTGCTAATGGTTTCTTGTATGTTTTCCAGGTATGCAATAAGTCTAAGCGTGAGAGCGATAGAGATATATCCGTATGAGGCGGCTTAGACTAGTTTGTTATGTTTTAGACTTATGTTTTGGGCCTGTGCGCCAATATGAGATTTTATATACTCTTGTTTTAGATCTTGGATGTTTTGGATATGTTTGAGGATTTATATACTATTTGGTTTCAGTTTTTGGTTAGCCTGTGCATCTAGGCCGTGTTTTCTTACCTAGATGTGGCATGATACCCCTTAGGTTTTAATTCGCTTCCGCTATGTTATGTTTTATGGTTGAGATGGGCAGCTTTTGTGTTAAGTTTAGCTATCTCAGCTTGTGAAAAGTTGGGGTGTCACAGATTATGATTGCTTTAATTTCTTGAAAGATGAATCCTTTGCTTTGGGTAAGAATGAGATGGTGAGTGAAGAGGATGATGATTCATTCTATTCGTGTGAGAGTGTGAGTGATAGGAAGAGATGGTGGGAAATAATAGGTCTATCACGTTCAATCTTATGGAAAAAGACGAGTGGAGAGAGTTGACCACACTTGAAACTGAGGAAGGGTGTGAGGAGATATGGTTTGAAAGAAATGAGAAAATCTTTAGGGGGAGAAGAGAGGAAAAAGAAAAGGAAGTAGACACCATCCTAGAAGAGCTAGGGAGGGTGTTTGAGTCTATAATTCTTCCAACCATGGATTTTATCTTTCCTTTATCTTTGTGGGAATTCAAGGATGTTACCCACCTTGGGACATTCCTTGAAGCTAAAGTTCACGGGACGCTTGGTAAGGTCCCAAAATCTGTGTGCCTTGAAGGATAGGCCAATTTACGTCTGGCCAGGAGACGTAAAACCATGGCGCACTTGGGAGGCAGTCCCAATGTTATCTTACTTTTCTTTAAAGCTTTTCTTGTTATCTATAGTATGTTTTCCTTTAGCTTGATTTCAATAATGTTTCTATAACCTCGGTTAAGCTAACAAGTACAGATCATACACCCGAGAATTATAAGTTGCCCGCAATCAATCGACAAACATCATCACTAGCAAAGGAAGGAAGGGAAACCAAGGTAAGCTTTGCACAGCACGTCTTCCACGCCACCACCACGCGTGTGGCTAGGCATGGAAAACTTCCAAAGAGCTACCACGCCGCTCACACGCGTGTGAGCAGGCGTGTGAATAAACTAGAGAGCTCCCACGCCTACCACCACGCGTGGTAGCGTGCGTGGACGGGCACCATATTTTTCGCGAACTTTTCGCGCGAAGTGGTTTAAAACCCTTTCCTTGCTTCATTTCTTCCCCACCACGAGCAAAAACTCTCCCATGCTGAAAATATACACCTTCTAAGCATTTCCTTCCAAGTCTCTCAACTTTTCTTAAGGATCTTAAGTCATTTCCAAGGTAAGAACATACTCTTCTTTGCTATTTGCATGTTTAATGAAGAACTTGTTCTATTTTGAAGAATACCTCCATGGGTTTCTCTTGTGTGACATTTTTCTTGAGATACTGATAAGCCTCCGAGATACCCTTAATTCAGGCACATTTTAGGGTGTTTTATCGCGTCTATAGCATCCTTACTTGGTAAATTATGTTCATAAATGCTTGAAAATCACTAACTGATGCATAGAAGCTACTTTTAGCTTAAAAGAAGTAAAATAGGAGCCCCGGGAGCAAATACGATCAAAAGTTGAGATTAAAGAGCAAACCAGGCAAGAGCGGAGCCCCGGAGGACCAAACTGGATGGCCACACGCGTGTGAGCATGCGTGAAAACTTTCCAGTAGCTTGCCATGCACGCTCACACGCGTGTGAGAGGCGTGGAGACGGTGATGCGCGAATTTCGACTAGGGTTGTCATTTCAGAGACTATTTAAACCCCTTTGATGAATTTTCAGAGGAGGTTCCTAGAAAATTAGTTTTCCCTTTCTTAGTTTTTCCTTTGGAGAGCTTTCTCCATTTTTCTTAGTTTTTTTAGATTAGATCAATCTCCATTGTAGCAAGACAACAAGCTTGGATTGAAGATCTTCTTCTCTCTAGGTGATCTCTATTTCATTTCTATAATTTTAGCTATCTTGTTCTTGGATTAAATTAGTCTTTGCTTGCAATTTCATATTATGAGTAGCTAGTTTAGTCTAGGGATTTAGATTGTGTGATTGAATATTGCTAGTGTGATGATCTTATCTGTAACACCCCAATTCTCACATCTTGGATTTATTACAAAATCCCTAATAATACATTGCGGAAGCATCTAACCAGCAGAAAACTGGGTGTTACCGCCACGCTTAGGTATCTTTCGTATACCTAAACGCACAGGCTAAACTTACAACATCGACATCCACTTCCATCCTGTCCAGAGCTCATCGGGTTACTGGAGCCCACACTAGATGACATCTGTTAATAAAACACATTGAAGTGCAGTTAGCGCGACGGCTAAGTAAGGATATCCGCGGGTTATTCAAAACTAAATAAAGGTTTTGTAAAAATTGTTACATAGAAAACCCTATACCTTACTCATCTGCGAGATTCTACCTGTAACAGTTATACATAACAACTTGCATACATTATGAGCAAAATTCAATGATGTCTAATAACATTTCCTTCTTGACAAGGTCATTTGGTAATCATTTACATACTCAACAATATATTGCTAAACAATTAAGCATACTAGTAATTAGTATAAAACATAAATCACATATCTTGCTTGTGATCACTTTAGTAGAAGCCTTTCCCTCATAATGAGATTCTCATCACTTTTCACTTCTCAAGGAGAGAGATCACCCACAACCTTTGGGTACTTAATTACTTGTCACATCTTTCTTTCCCGTAGCTACGGCGTAACTACAGTCACATTTCAAAATTCCTCTTAGTCCTAGATAGAAAGTGAGTGTGAGGCCTCTAGAGTATCCTTTCTCCACTTTTGACTGACCACTTGGATCGTTCAACTCGGGTTTAGTGGTCATCGTCCGGTCTAATACTGATCCCCTGGACTTATAGAAGCGTTGGAATGATTCCTAGCTAGCCTCACTAGGTTCATAAGAACGACCCCTACCCGAAAATAGAGTGACTATACTTAAGTGTGCACACCCCCGCAGGAGACCCTTTTCCTTCCGGGTGATATAGTACTCGGCGAATAGACTTCGCCCACAGTATGAACTAGTCATACAATAACATAACCACCATACGGGAAGGCACTTTAAGCTCTCTATCCCGTAGGCTACAAGACAAGGTCCTTCACCACTTTTACTAGAACTAAGGTTTGAAAACATTTTTCCACCTTTTCCCTTTTCTTGCTTTGAAAATATTTTGGACATACTTGAGTCAATTCCAATACTCGAAAATCGATTCCCCCTTTTAACCAAATCCGGAAATTTCCCTTTTCTCTTGCAAAACATTTAGATGATCCACTAACAACCCTTCACAATGGTAAATCAAGTGTAACCATTCTACACTTCCAACCCCACATTTTTCACATAAGTTCCATACTTGACACATACATCTCAATACATATAACATATGTACTTCCCAACCTTAACATAGGCATAATACAGAAAATACATTTACTCTTTACATGTACATAATACCACCTCCTTATAAGAAAATTTCAGCTTGGCGCAGTCCGAAAGATTGAGCCGGTAAAAATAATTCCCGAACTATTTTTCACTTGAAATTTTTATGGTAGAACCCCAACTCATAGTACTTGATGTCCATAAAAAGTTTTGATCATTTTGATCCGCGAATAAACACAGAAAATTCCATTTTTGCCCTTGGCAGTGTGCTGTCCAGAATTTTTCTCTCTGGACCAGTTTTGGAAAAAAATTCGAAAACCATACTTATACTACTCCGATCATTATGAAATTTTATATGCAGGTTCTACACTTATAAAACTACATATCTGAAAAAAATAGAATCAAAATACCTTACCAATTGTTCCCAATAAATCTCGGAAGTTACTGCCAGAAATCTATCTTGATTTTCAATATTTTCACAAGTATAAGCCTATATGGACATAAATACAAAATATACATGCATATATTAGCTATGAACATGTACACAAAAACTACCAAAAATTCAAAGAGTAATTTCTTGAACCATCTAAGAGTTCCTCAAGTTAAACACATAATTTTCACATAACACATAGATTTCATGTACACCAATCAACCACAATTCACAACCTAGCTATCAATTATCTGGTTTCAAATAACCTCAACCAAATAAAGGGATTCCTTACCTCCTTGAGAGTATATTAACACCGTAGGATGAATTTTGGATCTTTTCCCCCAATTTACTCAAAACCCTAAGATCAAAATCAACACCATAACAACAAATATTAAGAACTTAATCTTAGATTCATGCTCTAGGAGGAAAAACAAAGCTTTCCACCGCTTAGATTCATGCTCTAGGAGGAAAAACAAAGCTTTCCACCGAATAGATTCATGCTCTAGGAGGAAAAACAAAGCTTTCCACCGAATAAAATCATGCTCTAGGAGGAAAAACAAAGCTTTCCACCGAATAAAATCAAAGTTTTACCGAATAGTTTGACACTTGTGAAGAAACTTGGCTATGGAAGCAAGTTTTAATGGAGGAAAAATGGTGAAGAAGATGAAGATGATCACACTTTCTCTCTCTCTCTTTGATTTCGGCAATTTGAAGGGAAATGGAAAAAAAAAAATTAAAGACAAAGCTTATATATTATATGAGGGAGCTTGTAGGATAAGCCACATTATTTGGATCATCTTCAAGAATTAATTAAATAATAACATGTGGCTAGAAATGGTGACAAGTGTCAAAATCTTATGGTAACTCAAGAAAAATATCTTCAATTGGACTGGTAAGGGTCAAAACAGATATAATTTCGGTAGGAAATAATTTAAATAGGAATAATTCCGAAACTAAAAATTTATCTCAGACTGAAACTCAAAATTGGGCTAGGTTCGGTACACCGCGAAATTCTGCGATGTTACGGTCAAAATAAATTTTCACCCTTGTAGTCCGTCTAATTCCAACTTAACTAAGCAGGAAGTTCATACTTAGTCATAATATGCATAATCATCCATTTCCTAGGAAATCCGAGCTGAAAATTCGTTCCTTAAAAATTTTACGGTTCGCGACCGGCACGTATAATCGCAGCTTATTTCCTAGACTCATTGGAATAGGCGAGGGGTTACATTATCTCTATATCTTGGATTTATGAGTTTGTGTTGATGGATTATCTATTCTTGTCTATTGATTGTTGTTTTGATGAGATCTTGTTTTGATTTGGCCAATCTAGATGAGAGATTGAGCTCTTGACTCTTTCATGTCTTTGATTAGAGTTAGGATTTGAAGCTTGACACAATCATAGTTCCTATGGACTTCTTAAGAATAGTAGGATAGTGTGTAGCTTAAGTGTTTGATAAAATTCCTTTTAGAACTTTGGATGCTTGAATGCACTTCTAAGTCAAAGAAGCCTTAGTACACAAAGGTGAAAAAGGACTAAGACAACACACTCTTGAATAGACAATATCCTAGCAATCATAATCCATGACCTTAGACACTCCACTATGCAATATCCATGAACACTATCCAATCCCTACCCCGTTTACATATTTCCAAAACACTCTTTACTTTACTACTCTTGCACTCAAACCAACCAAATGAACTACTCTCGCTCACAATTCCACCCTTCACCACACTCAAATCCTATGCATGATCCAATCTAGTAAACTCCCGAACACTTGACACACCTCCACGTCCCTCCTTCGAGACCGACACTCGCGGAGTCACAGACTTTCCGTTTTAACATACAAATATCTTTTGACACCTCAACCCCACGCAAAACTACACGTTGTCAAAATAGCGCCGTTGCCGAGGAGGGCAATAGGTTGTCATATGTTTTTGTTTACTTTGATTGCATGAATGCTAGATTTGAGTAATGTTAATCCATTCCACTTAATTTTGTTTTATTTTTATTTGTTTTTGCTACTAACCCAATTGACTACTTCTAGTCAATTGTGGAAATTTTTGTTTCATTGGTAATTTTACTAGGTGAATGCACACGCGAGCGAAAGGAAATCAAGGTTTACTACCCTANTAGATTCATGCTCTAGGAGGAAAAACAAAGCTTTCCACCGAATAAAATCAAAGTTTTACCGAATAGTTTGACACTTGTGAAGAAACTTGGCTATGGAAGCAAGTTTTAATGGAGGAAAAATGGTGAAGAAGATGAAGATGATCACACTTTCTCTCTCTCTCTTTGATTTCGGCAATTTGAAGGGAAATGGAAAAAAAAAAATTAAAGACAAAGCTTATATATTATATGAGGGAGCTTGTAGGATAAGCCACATTATTTGGATCATCTTCAAGAATTAATTAAATAATAACATGTGGCTAGAAATGGTGACAAGTGTCAAAATCTTATGGTAACTCAAGAAAAATATCTTCAATTGGACTGGTAAGGGTCAAAACAGATATAATTTCGGTAGGAAATAATTTAAATAGGAATAATTCCGAAACTAAAAATTTATCTCAGACTGAAACTCAAAATTGGGCTAGGTTCGGTACACCGCGAAATTCTGCGATGTTACGGTCAAAATAAATTTTCACCCTTGTAGTCCGTCTAATTCCAACTTAACTAAGCAGGAAGTTCATACTTAGTCATAATATGCATAATCATCCATTTCCTAGGAAATCCGAGCTGAAAATTCGTTCCTTAAAAATTTTACGGTTCGCGACCGGCACGTATAATCGCAGCTTATTTCCTAGACTCATTGGAATAGGCGAGGGGTTACATTATCTCTATATCTTGGATTTATGAGTTTGTGTTGATGGATTATCTATTCTTGTCTATTGATTGTTGTTTTGATGAGATCTTGTTTTGATTTGGCCAATCTAGATGAGAGATTGAGCTCTTGACTCTTTCATGTCTTTGATTAGAGTTAGGATTTGAAGCTTGACACAATCATAGTTCCTATGGACTTCTTAAGAATAGTAGGATAGTGTGTAGCTTAAGTGTTTGATAAAATTCCTTTTAGAACTTTGGATGCTTGAATGCACTTCTAAGTCAAAGAAGCCTTAGTACACAAAGGTGAAAAAGGACTAAGACAACACACTCTTGAATAGACAATATCCTAGCAATCATAATCCATGACCTTAGACACTCCACTATGCAATATCCATGAACACTATCCAATCCCTACCCCGTTTACATATTTCCAAAACACTCTTTACTTTACTACTCTTGCACTCAAACCAACCAAATGAACTACTCTCGCTCACAATTCCACCCTTCACCACACTCAAATCCTATGCATGATCCAATCTAGTAAACTCCCGAACACTTGACACACCTCCACGTCCCTCCTTCGAGACCGACACTCGCGGAGTCACAGACTTTCCGTTTTAACATACAAATATCTTTTGACACCTCAACCCCACGCAAAACTACACGTTGTCAAAATAGCGCCGTTGCCGAGGAGGGCAATAGGTTGTCATATGTTTTTGTTTACTTTGATTGCATGAATGCTAGATTTGAGTAATGTTAATCCATTCCACTTAATTTTGTTTTATTTTTATTTGTTTTTGCTACTAACCCAATTGACTACTTCTAGTCAATTGTGGAAATTTTTGTTTCATTGGTAATTTTACTAGGTGAATGCACACGCGAGCGAAAGGAAATCAAGGTTTACTACCCTACATTCCTGAAATTAATAGAGCAACTAGAAGGAAAAATACTAAAGGATCACTAATGGCTTCATCAAGCGCAACAAGAAATCCACAAGGAAGAGGCACAACTGTACCAAATCCACCCCCCAGTTCCAATTAATTCACAAGTACCGATTAACCATGAAGAACCAATCGTTGAAGAACCACAAGCTAACAGAGCAAACAATCAAGAAAACATTTGTGAAGAAGAATACTATGGAAATCCTCAAGAACCACAAAGATCAATTGCAGATTACATGACTCCGGATTTTAACATGCACAACTCGATCTATGTACCACCAATGGAGAACGTCAACTTTCACGTGCATCCGACTATTCTCACGCTGGTTCAGAACAATCAATATTCGGGATTACCATCTAAAGATCCCAACACACACATGACAAGGTTTATACGAGCATGTGGGATGTACAGATAATAAGGCATTAGCGAGGAGATAGTTCGACTCAAATTATTCCCATTTTCAGTTACAGGAGAGGCAGTACGATGGTTGGAAAGCCAAGACGACAATCATTTCAGAACGTGGCAGCAGTTGCATCGTGAATTCATGAACAAGTTCTTTCCCATTACAAAAACTATGAGGATTAGAAGGCTGATACAGGAATTCAAGCAAGGAAAGCTTGAGAGTTTGGGAGAGGCTTGGCGAAGATTCAAAGTTCTTAAAAGGCAATGCCCACAAGATCTGATGCACCCATGGGACATGATTAGCTCATTCTATAGAGGACTGACAGATGAAGGAAAAATGTTGCTTGACTCATCCTCCAGCGGTGCCTTTGTCTCCCTAGCTTTGCAAGAAGCTGAAGAATTGATCGAGAGAATATCTAAGAACACATCCTGTTGGTATGACCGAAGAGGAGATCATGGAGGAATTTACGAAGTTGATAATCGAGTGGCGAGTGAGGCGAAAATTGAAGCAATGAATCACGAAATCAAAAAGCTATAAGCTATGGTAGAAAAGATGGAAGGAAAGCCCAAGCCTTGCATGGCATTGTCACTTTGTTGTAATATCTGTGGAGGACCTCATGACACCAATATTTGCACTTCTCCGTCTGCATCTGAGCAAGTTTAGGCGGTAGATTACCAAAGGAACTCCAACTTCAATGCTTATGAGGCGGTAGATTACCAAAGGAACTCCAACTTCAATGCTTATGGACAAAACCAAAGATCAAACAACAATAACTTCAATGCTTATGGACAAAACCAAAGATCAAACAACAATTGGAACAATGCTTATGGACAAAACCAAAGATCAAACAACAATTGGAAATAGGCTTATGGACAAAACCAAAGATCAAACAACAATTGGAAATAGGGAGAGGGTTGGAACAATAGCAACAATGATGGATATCAAGCGCGAGGACAATACAATTATGGAAACAAGCCTGCATATGGACAGAATGACAAGAACAGATTGATGTACAATCAAAACCAAGGAAATGGAAATCAAATGACCCAGTTCAGGCCACAATACAACTCTCAACTTGACTTTACTCAACAAAGGAGGGATGACATCCGTGAAGTAGATGAAAGACTCACAAGGACGATCATGGAACTCAAGAATGATCGAGCAAATCTGAAACAAGAGATTACTCAAGAGGTTAGACAAGAAATTTCTACTCTTCGACAAGAGTCTAAAGCCACACTTAAGACAATTGAGAATCAAATTTCTCAAATGTTTAAGATGATGTCAGATCGACACTACGGACAACTCCCTAGTAACACTGAAAACAACCCGAAGGAGAGAGTCAATGCCATTGATGCCAAGGAGGACAAACATGAAAAATGTGATCCAGTGGACGTTATTTGTGGAAAATGTGAATGTAAGGTAGATGACCCAAGAAACAAGACTATATCTTGTAGTCCCAATCTCGAATTGAAGAACGCGAGCGGTTCATGCACCATATCAATGAACGAAAGCAAGGAGAAAACCACTTTGGAAGAATGCCAAAAAGAAAAGGAGCTACCACGAGACAATATCAAAAGTTCAAAAGAGAAAGAAACGGCTTGAGAAGGTACAATTAATGCTTTCATCCGAAAATTTTTCAATAACAAAGAATGCCGTGAGTTGTTTGAGAATGACATTTATGATAATTTTACCTGTTTAAGCCAAGAATCTTCGGCTTGTTTGACTGAGGGTTACCCCAGAAAGAAGGGTGACCCCGGAGCTTTATTGATTCCTTGTTCTATATAGAACATGGAACCTCAAAACGCTCTTGCTGATCTTGGTGCTTCTATCAATGTCATGTCTTCAAATCTTTTTGAGAAATTAAACTTACCATTTTTGAAACCGACAAGGCTGACTCTACGTTTAGCTGACGGAACCACACGGTATCCCGAAGGATTAGCGGAAGATGTTCTAGTGAGAATAGGAAAATTTCTTGTGCCTGTCGATTTTATTGTTTGTAAGATGGGTGATGATGATCCCAATGAATCCTTAATTCTTGGAAGACCATTTCTGGCTACTTGTCGTGCACGAGTAGATGTTAGTTCAGGTGAAATTACACTGAGATTCGATGGACAAGCCACAAATGATGAAAAGGAAAATGTGAAAGAAGAACCTGATGAAGGTGAAATGGCAAAGGTCAAAACGAAAATGAAACCAACACCGAAGTAGAGGAATGATAAGCTTACATGGAAGAACACGTGGGTACCAAAATGCATCTTACCCACTACCAAGGAATATGGTTGAATTTTAACCAAGGTATGATGCGTCTAGCCAATGACGTAAACCATGGCATTTCTTGGGAGGCAACCCAAGATTTTAATAATATGTTTTACATCGTTTTTATGCTTTCGTTTTTAATATTTTTGTTCTAATAAATTGCTACAATCAAATGGAACCATGTTTTGAGGACTAACTTGTAGGAGTCGGGACTGAAAATTGCTTTGGAAAGGCTTAAATTGGACATAGGTATGAAGGGAAAAGCCAAAAATCGGAAGAAAACAATGCAGAGGACCTACACGAGGCTCACACGTGTGTAGCCGTGCGTGGGAACGAGGCAGTAGCCTCCCACGCACACTCACACGTGTGTAGCCATGCGTGGGAGCGAGGCAGTAAGCTCCCACGCACGGTCACACGAGTGTGACCGGCGTGGAAGCTCCCTTACGAATTTAAGACCCCCCTTCGGCCATTCCACGCCACTTTGCTCCAAAATCCCTATTTTTCTCTTCTCCTCTCCACGCAAGGTGAACCAAACTCAAGGTTTGAACACATCTCTTACTTTTTACCTTCAAAGAAGATAAAAAATTTAACACCCCGTAAATTCGTTCAAGCCTTGAGACCGGTAATCGTTTCCGCCGGATGATTTATTTGATTTAATTGGGCTTAGTCTTTCCAATTGATATATATATATATATATAGATTTCATGAACCAGAAATTAATTATTTTATTCAAAAGCCCAACTCTTGATTTAATCCTTGTAAGGGATTTATTCTAATTTGGATCCTTACAATTCTTATAAGTAAGAGTATTTATATAATGACCCAATCCCTTATGCTAGTATATATATATTGTCTCTAAGACATTTAATCCCTAATATTATGGGCTTTCTCCTTATTCTATGTATTCATCTATTTAAGAGATGAATCATTTGGCCTAATAATTATTCTTGTACATAGAATTGTTATATATATATAAAGATTTGAGCCCATTCCTTATTAAATCTTCCACCCTAATATATATACATATATGTATATATGTATTATGGTAT
The DNA here is from genome assembly GCF_003576645.1 of Ipomoea triloba. Lineage (NCBI taxonomy): Eukaryota > Viridiplantae > Streptophyta > Magnoliopsida > Solanales > Convolvulaceae > Ipomoea > Ipomoea triloba. The sequence continues at coordinate 16,458,404 of NC_044925.1, forward strand.
ATATATTCAAGACTTAGCATTTTCTAGAGATTTCCACTCTCTCTCTTCCCTACTCATTCTTCACGCCATTTTCATCTTCTTCTCCTTCAAAGATTGGTCTTCATTTCATCTTCAATATTCAAGTCAAGATTACTCTTTCAGGATTGTTGAGGCTTGGGTAAGTGTCTATCTCTAGGAGTATACCTTGCATCATGTTATTTTCATAATCTTTATACAAGTTCTTATGTTGTTCTTTTGGGGATCTTTTGGGGAAAAGATGATCAAGGTGGAGGTGAAGCTTTGTGAAGAGGTTTGAGAGTTCTTGGGTGGAGTGTGCTTCAAGAGGTAACCACTATGTCCACCGAAATCTATTTTCACACTCTCAATCTATGATATTATTTGGTGTATTGGAATCCTGATAATTTCTTTGCTGTAAGCCTATTTCTTGTTGTCTGTGAAGTCATTCTTGATGGATTATGAACTTGTGTTCTTGATCCTTTGTGTATTGATGTTATGGATATTTGTTGGTTTGGATTCCTTGTTTATTTGGCTTCTGGGAGTTATAATATGAGTAATCTGATCCTATGTTTGTATTCTGATCTGAACATTGCGTATTCTGTCTGAGTCTGGGATCTAAGGTTGGGTTTGCCCTTGCGGAGTACCCCAGCGGTATAATGTGTCCCGCTGGAGTCTTCCGTAAGTAGGCTACGGTGGGGGTTGGCGGAAGAGAGGGATCCGCTGAGGTGATTCGCCTCCTCCTTGCGGAGGGGTGCGGCGGAGGACGGTGACCCGCTGGGTTGTTCCGTTAGTTCTAATGGAGTTCTGTTCCAGTGAGCTATTCTGTGGTCTGTTTGCTTGGTTGTTTCCCCTTTTGTTTTGAACTCTGTTGGAGTATTTTGTTGGGTATTTTACCATGTCTTTGGAGTATTTATTCATATATCTTGGTCCATCTTTTGAATCTCTTGCTTTGTTGAATCCTTGATTATATTATCTGGGAGTTGGTTTGTGTTCATAATCTGAGATGAACACTCTGAGTGGTTGTTCTTGGGCTGAGGTTGAGGTTGGATGTGGAGGGTGAATCTTTGAGTATCTTTGTGTATTCTTGAGGCTTTATTTGCCATTTGTGTATTTGAGCATTATTTGCCATTTGTGTATATGGGCATTATTTGCCATTAGAGTAGTTGAGGAATATTTGCCTCTATGTATTTGGGCACGATTTGCCTTTGTGTATTTAGGCACCATTTTCCTCTATGTATTTGGGCACCATTTGCCTTTATGATTCGGGTATTATTTACTTCCGTGCACTAAGTTTGGGTTTGATGATTGGTATGAGGATTGGTGTTGGTTGGAGGGTAAGGGTTAGTACTTATCCTTAGGTTGAGGTCTGTTTGGTCTCTTACTTGATTCTTGAGTTATATCATATCTCGTCGGTTGTTGATTATTCTTAGATATATTCTTGTTGGTCGTTCCTTATGAGTATTCTATTGAATTCTTGATTTTGTTGATATCTTATTATCTTGTGAAATTCAATTGAATATTGGTATTGTTGAGAAGTTTTGGTTTATCCTTTATTCAGCGTGTTGTTGTTGAGTATCCGATTTCAAGTATTGAACAGTTCGTTGGTGTATATATTCTATATGGGTGTGTAAACCTATTTACAACTTATTATATATATCTATATTTCCTTGCGGGTGTGAGTGGTGGTTGCTTAGCAGTCTTTTGCTAATGGTTTCTTGTATGTTTTCCAGGAATGCAATAAGTCTAAGCGAGAGCGCGCTAGAGCTTATCTATATGAGGCAGCTTAGACATAGTTATGTTGTTTTAGACTTGTGTTTTAGGCCTGTGTGCCAATGATGAGACTATATGTACTCTTGTTTAGATTTCAGATGTTTTAGACATGTTTGAGGATTTATTATCTATGTAGTTCAGTTCTTTTGGTTAGCCTGTGCATCTAGGCCGTGCTTTTCTTACCTATATGTGGCATGATACCCCTTTAGGTTTTTAATCACTTCCGCTATGTATGTTGATAGTTGAGATAGGCAGCTTTTGGTGTTAAAGTTTTATCTATCTCAGCTTGTGAAAAGTTGGGGTGTCACAGTTGGTATCAGAGCTTGTGTTGAGGTCTGAGTAGAGATCCTAGGGTTTGAAATCTGAGACTCTAGGACTTGATCAGTAGAAATTAGGATGCTTTAGAATCCTAAGATGTGTGAATTCTAGGATGCGCGGTGAAGACTCGTTTTAGTTGTTCATAACTTGTTGTGTTGTTGTTTGCCTTACTTGCCTGTTGTTGTGAGCTTGTTCTCACTTCCTTCTTCCCGTAGTTTATCTCTCTCGTTAGTGATCATGGTGCCACCTCGTCGACGTGAGGACTTCCAGGACGTGCCCTACGGTGAGCAGTTGATGCAGAATCTGCAACAGCTGACGCAGATCACACAGCTTCTGGGTAACGCGATGGTTCAGAACAACCAACGCGGGCAGCCGGACCTCGTTAGGAGGGTGGCGGGGCAGCACCCACCCTTCTTTGCCGGGCAGGAGGATCCCGTGGTCCTCGAAGAGTGGATAAGGGCCTTCGATAAGATCCTGGAAGTGGTGGAGTGTCCACCGGGTAGGCAAGCGGAGATGGCTAACTTTTATCTGCAGGAGGAGGCTGATCTCTGGTGGATCCATGAAGGGCCGGCAATGAGGCAGGACCCGGGCTTCGGTTGGGAATCCTTTAAGGACAAGATGCGCGCCCGTTTCTATCCCGCGCATGTGAAGGCTGCTATGCAGGAAGAGTTCATACACCTCAAGCAGGGATCGCGGACTGTGCAGGAGTACCACAAGCACTTCTTGGAGTTAGCTCACTTTGCTCCGACATTGGCCCCCACAGAGGAGAGCAGGATCGATAGATTTGTAACTGGGCTGAATTTGGACACTCGTATGGCGCTGGTCGTGTTCAAATTCCAGACACTGAGTGAGGCCTACAGTAGTGCAGCTGATCACTACCGCGTGTTGACCATCCGACGAGGAGCACAAGACCGCTCTAAGAGGCCGGGAGAGGGTGGTACATCCGACCCCAAGAGGCATAGACCTGAAGGCTCCGGTTCAGGAGGAAGTTTTTAGAAGGGTGGTGCTAACAGTGGAGGTGTTTCCCGCCCTGGCCTGGGGCAAGGACCGAGGGGTGACGGAATCCGAGAGCGGCACTTCTACTGTAAGAGGTGTGGGAAGACCACCCAGGGAAGAATTATGAAGGGTTTTTGGTTGAGTGTTTTAGTTGCGGTCAGCGAGGGCACAGAGCTTATGAGTGCATCTCCCGGAAGGGAGGACCATCCCAGTCCAGACCGAGTGTGACCCCGGGAGCCCCGATGGCGACCCGATCTTCCAAGGAGCCCGAGGGTAGTGGTGGGAGCAAGCCGAGTGGAGGCCGAGTGCAACAAGCTGGGCCACAGCAGAGGACGATCTTTGTGATGGGCCGGACCCAAGCGGAGGCTAGTGGGCTTAATGAAGGTAATCTCCGAGCCTAATCTCTAATTACATGGCATATAGTTGCTTTATGACCTTTTTCTCTAAGGTGCATGTAGAGAGTTAGACCTTTAAGCGACCCTTAGGCGATCTTTCGTTAGCTAGGGAGCGTTTAGGTAGTAAGTTCAAAGATCCCATCTCGTGGGATGAGATCAAGAAGTTCGTGAAGTCAGGACCGAGAAAACAAAAGGGGAAATTTGTTCATGAGTTTGGAAGAGTTTGAATGAGAAATTTGTTCTACATTCCCTTGCATGATTTTGAATGTTTTGAATGTTTAAATTGGTTTATAATGCTTTATAGAACTATCCTTTGATGTTTTCTTTCATTATTGATGGTTACATTGATGGATTGTTATGTATTTTTGAGCTTCAAGTGTGAGCACCATTGATGAACAAATGGGTTTGTTAGATTTCTTGTTGAAATTATGAAATTGATGCTTGAATTGATTAATGGACTTGTTATAGAACTATTATATACCATCAATTTGACTTTTCACATGCTACATTGCCCAAATTGAATTTTCAATTTCAAACCCTAATTTTTGAATTTGGGGAAGAAGATGAAGTTGACTTTTTGAATTTTTTGACTTTTATAGTTGACTTCTTATTTGACTATCAAATTGAAATATCTTATGATGAATTTATGCATGTGTGTGATAATGGAATGATATTGTTGATATTCTTATGCTAAAATTGTCTGAAATACAGGGGAAACTATGGCGAAATTTTCGAAAACTCTTAGCCATATGTTTGAAATCCATTATCTTGACAAGGAATTTTACACAATTACAATGGTGAATTATTTGAGATATAATTATTCAAAACCAATTACCATGAATGTTAATCTCTACAATTTGTAGGATGGGACGCTCTAAGGAAGTCGCAAAGAAATCAAAACACGATCATGGAGAATCGAGCCGGTCAAGAACACAGCAACAAGCTACAGCTCGACAAGCTCCCCAGGAGCCGGGGTGAAGATCATTATGACACTTGACACCCATCCAACTTACAATAGTGGATAACTATAAAGGGAAGCAGCTTTCAGTTGGCCGTCACTTCGACGACAATGTTTTAAGAGAGTTCGGTTGTTTGGATGAAGTAAACGGACTTCTAAGGCACTCACAGCTCCACCATTTGTTTGAATGGAGAGGACCTACCTACGCGCCTCTCACTTATGAATTTTTGGTGACCTTAGATATTCGAAGGGAAGTCAACAATGCAAGAGAGTCCATTTCGTTCACACTATTCGGCGACCGTTATAGCATGTCAGTCAACACTTTGGGTGTTACGCTCGGATACCATGATGCCGTGAGCGTGTCCATGCCATATTTCAGGGACTTTAAGGAGGATTTTGATTCAGAAGCAGTAGCTAGGCAGTATTGGAAAAGCATCACCAACAATGCCCCATACAACTCATCAAACTTAAAGGCAAACCTCATCAACCGCAATGCTCTAAAGGCTATCAAATTAGCCTTTGCTATAAATCTCTCAGGCAGAACCACAAATCGCAACAAGGTATACAAGCAGGATTTGTTTTACATGTGGTGCATGGAGAATGAGGTTGGCATCAACATGGGCGTTCAAGCTAAAAAGTGGCTCCAGACCCAGCAAAAGCCTAAGGTTCAGACTGTGTTTATTGGACCTTTTGTTACAAGATTGTGTTATGGACCGGTTGATGGAAGAGAGAATTGAAGGTTTCACAATTGCTTTCACTATTGCTGAGTTCTTCGCCATGCATATGAGGTTGGGCGGTGATGATGCACCTGATCTAGAGGCTTCTCATGATGATGATGTTGAGGACGAGGAAGAGAACGAGGATAAGGATGCTGCACAGGAACAAGGCCCTATTCCAATGGATTGGGACACAACGCAGAACTTTCATAGGCAACTCCATGATGAACAGATGAACTACTGGCGCGAGCAGCATACATGGCAAGAAGGCCACTTCACATCCATCTCTGCAAGACAGGATGTCCACACTGAAGACCTCAACCGCATGAGACGGGCGGTGGAGGAAAATGATAGGAGAATTGTTGCACTCGAGGCAAGATTCGAGAGGCAATTCCAGCCCTTCAGTGATGACTGATGCCTTCCTTCGATTGTTCTCGATCCTGACCTATTGACATTTGATACTGAGTTCCTTGACTTTGGTTACTATGGTTGATAGCCCCATCTGAACATTAGGTGCCCTATGCGAGGGGTTCCGACTTTTATTTCCTTTATTTCTTTACTTTGCTTTACTTATCTTTATTGCTTTATGTTATTTACATTCCAACTACTTTACTTTTCTGCATTTCTATTTGAATAATTCTACTTATTTACATGCTTTATTATCTATGTTTCTGCTTTTATATTTCTATCTGCTTATAATAATTAAATAGTACTCCGAAAACCCTTTTTGTATGTTATGCCTCCATTTCTTATAGAGCATCTATAACGGGAGCAGGCCTATGCTGGAAGCTAAAGTGTGGAAAGAGAGATGCATACTTGGTTTATCCTCTTATCCCTTTTCTAATTTTAAGCCCCGTTTTGATCTTTAAAGTGTGTAAATATTTTCTTTATAGCTTTGTGTATGAGTATACTAGAGTTTGCCATGTTTCTTAGGATCATTTTATGCATACCCTACATCCCAGAGCAATTTCCAAAGTGTGGAAAGGGATCCTTATTTGTTTATCCTTAGATCCCCTAGTTCGTTCCTTTACCCTGTACCGTATGGAAACATCGAGGACGATGTTTGCTTTAAAGTGTGGAAAGGACGCACTTTGTGCTTTACATGCTTACATGCTTAGTATTAGAAGTTGAAGCTCTTGGGAATGATAAGCGGGTGCATTTGCAGTTTTGAAAATAGAGTTATTATTTGTGTTATCTAGATAAAATTTTGACTGGATGCCCAAAAAATTTTTACTCTCGAAATATCTTTAAGGAAGTTACTTTTCGCACCCATGAGAGTGCTTAGAGCCAAATAAGTTTATATTCTTGCCTGCTTGCATGATGTTCACCTCTTATTTACGTAGGACCTTAGTTAAGGATCTCTCGAAGTGGGAGTGTGCACTTTTTAATTTGAGAAAGATAAAACTAGCGAGGCCCGGAATTGAACTAACCTTGGTAGGGCATGGGGCATAAGGTGAGCCTAATGGTAAGCTTAATGAGAAAACAAAACCCTTGATCAAAAATAAAAAAAAGGCATGAGGGGTTGACATGAGGTGAAGTCGAAAAGGCAAAAGGCCAATCACCAAGAGTTTAAAAATGAGGGAAGCCAATTCGTTGGGTTGTGTCCAAACCATAGTCTTCGGTAAGCAAAAAGCTTTATCTGGAGTCGGTTGTTCACATAAAAAGATCCCAAGAATTGAGAAAATAGAGCTGAGGTGAGCCGCTTCGCTATGATTCGAATACCCATTGCACTGACCTTCGAAAAAGCATGGAACTCCATGTGAAGTCGGGTGGCTCGATGACGTTATCCTAGGAAGTGAGAAGAAAGAGGGACCGCACTAAGCCAAAAGCAGTGAGTGGTCCATGCCCCTACCCTCATTTACATTTACGTTGGGCTTTGGCGTATAAGGATGGAAAGTTGATTAGCTAGTGCACATCGTTCCCACTAGTGGGATCAGCTAGAGGCCCTATTTAAATAGAAGGTGAACCAAAACTTCGAAAATGCATGCCTGCGTATGGTGCGAGGAGTGTGATCCCTTGTTTTACTTGTTTATCTATGAAAGGTTTTTATTTCCCGAAAATATTTCTTGAGTTGCTGACATCTGACCAAAATCCTTTGTAGATAACACAAATGATTTCTCC
>NC_044925.1:16467124-16501073 GCF_003576645.1 Ipomoea triloba
TTTTGAATTTGGGGAAGAAGATGAAGTTGACTTTTTGAATTTTTTGACTTTTATAGTTGACTTCTTATTTGACTATCAAATTGAAATATCTTATGATGAATTTATGCATGTGTGTGATAATGGAATGATATTGTTGATATTCTTATGCTAAAATTGTCTGAAATACAGGGGAAACTATGGCGAAATTTTCGAAAACTCTTAGCCATATGTTTGAAATCCATTATCTTGACAAGGAATTTTACACAATTACAATGGTGAATTATTTGAGATATAATTATTCAAAACCAATTACCATGAATGTTAATCTCTACAATTTGTAGGATGGGACGCTCTAAGGAAGTCGCAAAGAAATCAAAACACGATCATGGAGAATCGAGCCGGTCAAGAACACAGCAACAAGCTACAGCTCGACAAGCTCCCCAGGAGCCGGGGTGAAGATCATTATGACACTTGACACCCATCCAACTTACAATAGTGGATAACTATAAAGGGAAGCAGCTTTCAGTTGGCCGTCACTTCGACGACAATGTTTTAAGAGAGTTCGGTTGTTTGGATGAAGTAAACGGACTTCTAAGGCACTCACAGCTCCACCATTTGTTTGAATGGAGAGGACCTACCTACGCGCCTCTCACTTATGAATTTTTGGTGACCTTAGATATTCGAAGGGAAGTCAACAATGCAAGAGAGTCCATTTCGTTCACACTATTCGGCGACCGTTATAGCATGTCAGTCAACACTTTGGGTGTTACGCTCGGATACCATGATGCCGTGAGCGTGTCCATGCCATATTTCAGGGACTTTAAGGAGGATTTTGATTCAGAAGCAGTAGCTAGGCAGTATTGGAAAAGCATCACCAACAATGCCCCATACAACTCATCAAACTTAAAGGCAAACCTCATCAACCGCAATGCTCTAAAGGCTATCAAATTAGCCTTTGCTATAAATCTCTCAGGCAGAACCACAAATCGCAACAAGGTATACAAGCAGGATTTGTTTTACATGTGGTGCATGGAGAATGAGGTTGGCATCAACATGGGCGTTCAAGCTAAAAAGTGGCTCCAGACCCAGCAAAAGCCTAAGGTTCAGACTGTGTTTATTGGACCTTTTGTTACAAGATTGTGTTATGGACCGGTTGATGGAAGAGAGAATTGAAGGTTTCACAATTGCTTTCACTATTGCTGAGTTCTTCGCCATGCATATGAGGTTGGGCGGTGATGATGCACCTGATCTAGAGGCTTCTCATGATGATGATGTTGAGGACGAGGAAGAGAACGAGGATAAGGATGCTGCACAGGAACAAGGCCCTATTCCAATGGATTGGGACACAACGCAGAACTTTCATAGGCAACTCCATGATGAACAGATGAACTACTGGCGCGAGCAGCATACATGGCAAGAAGGCCACTTCACATCCATCTCTGCAAGACAGGATGTCCACACTGAAGACCTCAACCGCATGAGACGGGCGGTGGAGGAAAATGATAGGAGAATTGTTGCACTCGAGGCAAGATTCGAGAGGCAATTCCAGCCCTTCAGTGATGACTGATGCCTTCCTTCGATTGTTCTCGATCCTGACCTATTGACATTTGATACTGAGTTCCTTGACTTTGGTTACTATGGTTGATAGCCCCATCTGAACATTAGGTGCCCTATGCGAGGGGTTCCGACTTTTATTTCCTTTATTTCTTTACTTTGCTTTACTTATCTTTATTGCTTTATGTTATTTACATTCCAACTACTTTACTTTTCTGCATTTCTATTTGAATAATTCTACTTATTTACATGCTTTATTATCTATGTTTCTGCTTTTATATTTCTATCTGCTTATAATAATTAAATAGTACTCCGAAAACCCTTTTTGTATGTTATGCCTCCATTTCTTATAGAGCATCTATAACGGGAGCAGGCCTATGCTCCATTTCTTATAGAGCATCTATAACGGGAGCAGGCCTATGCTGGAATTCTTATAGAGCATCTATAACGGGAGCAGGCCTATGCTGGAAGCTAAAGTGTGGAAAGAGAGATGCATACTTGGTTTATCCTCTTATCCCTTTTCTAATTTTAAGCCCCGTTTTGATCTTTAAAGTGTGTAAATATTTTCTTTATAGCTTTGTGTATGAGTATACTAGAGTTTGCCATGTTTCTTAGGATCATTTTATGCATACCCTACATCCCAGAGCAATTTCCAAAGTGTGGAAAGGGATCCTTATTTGTTTATCCTTAGATCCCCTAGTTCGTTCCTTTACCCTGTACCGTATGGAAACATCGAGGACGATGTTTGCTTTAAAGTGTGGAAAGGACGCACTTTGTGCTTTACATGCTTACATGCTTAGTATTAGAAGTTGAAGCTCTTGGGAATGATAAGCGGGTGCATTTGCAGTTTTGAAAATAGAGTTATTATTTGTGTTATCTAGATAAAATTTTGACTGGATGCCCAAAAAATTTTTACTCTCGAAATATCTTTAAGGAAGTTACTTTTCGCACCCATGAGAGTGCTTAGAGCCAAATAAGTTTATATTCTTGCCTGCTTGCATGATGTTCACCTCTTATTTACGTAGGACCTTAGTTAAGGATCTCTCGAAGTGGGAGTGTGCACTTTTTAATTTGAGAAAGATAAAACTAGCGAGGCCCGGAATTGAACTAACCTTGGTAGGGCATGGGGCATAAGGTGAGCCTAATGGTAAGCTTAATGAGAAAACAAAACCCTTGATCAAAAATAAAAAAAAGGCATGAGGGGTTGACATGAGGTGAAGTCGAAAAGGCAAAAGGCCAATCACCAAGAGTTTAAAAATGAGGGAAGCCAATTCGTTGGGTTGTGTCCAAACCATAGTCTTCGGTAAGCAAAAAGCTTTATCTGGAGTCGGTTGTTCACATAAAAAGATCCCAAGAATTGAGAAAATAGAGCTGAGGTGAGCCGCTTCGCTATGATTCGAATACCCATTGCACTGACCTTCGAAAAAGCATGGAACTCCATGTGAAGTCGGGTGGCTCGATGACGTTATCCTAGGAAGTGAGAAGAAAGAGGGACCGCACTAAGCCAAAAGCAGTGAGTGGTCCATGCCCCTACCCTCATTTACATTTACGTTGGGCTTTGGCGTATAAGGATGGAAAGTTGATTAGCTAGTGCACATCGTTCCCACTAGTGGGATCAGCTAGAGGCCCTATTTAAATAGAAGGTGAACCAAAACTTCGAAAATGCATGCCTGCGTATGGTGCGAGGAGTGTGATCCCTTGTTTTACTTGTTTATCTATGAAAGGTTTTTATTTCCCGAAAATATTTCTTGAGTTGCTGACATCTGACCAAAATCCTTTGTAGATAACACAAATGATTTCTCCTGTTTTAACAGTCTTAGACACCCATCATTTTGACTTGCCAAAAGCTTTGTTTTGCATGAGAGAGTATCTTGGAGACTTATATGCTTAGAGAGTAAAATGTCTTGCTTGAGGACAAGCAAGAAACAAAGTGTGGAAAATTTGATAAGCCTCATTCAGGCACATTTTGTTGGTCTCAAGGGGATGGGGTACAAGTCTAGAGGGGGGGGGTGAATAGACTTGTATAAGATTTTGCAAATCTTTTTCGACCTCTCGTGTGTATTGGACTTAGGATGTTTAGGTCCGATACCTCACAAGATGAAGACAAAGTTTTATGCGCAGCGGAAAAGTTATCCCATTTCAATTATCACGAGTTTGAGTTAGTTCGAGAGGTGTGATTATATGCAGTGCAGATCGAGAGATAGTTAGCGAGAGATAAAAACAGAAAGTAAATGCGAGAGAGATTTTTAAGTGGTTCCGCCAACCCGCCTACGTCCACTCTTCTTCTAGACTCTCCCTAGAAGGATTGCACTAAAACTTCCCTTTTTAGTACAAAATCGAGCGCTTGAGCTTTGATCACGAAGCCCGCCTCAAGCCTCAGGTTTTTCGCCCCGCTTCTTGTTACTCCACCTCTCGAGCACTTGAGCTTTGATCACCATGCCCGCCTCAAGCCTCAGGATCTTCACAAGACAGCTCCCAAGTTACTCCGCCTCTTCTTGCCTTCTCCAAGACAAGGTTGTTCTGGTTGTCACAGGTTGAATGTAACAATCTCCAATCTGACCAAAAGCTTTCGTTGAATGATCTTCCTTGTAGAGTAGCTTTGGTCACCTTCAAGATGTGTAGTAGTTGAAGCTTTGTAACTCTCTCAAAACACTAAGATGTGTTTTCTCGCACTTGTGAATATCAAGGATGATATTCCAGATTAAGCTCTTGCACTTTGAACGCTTGAATCAGACACCTCTTATGATAGCTTAGAATTCTCGAACCTTTTTGAACTTGTGTCTTCACGTCCTTATATATGAGAGTTGAGGAATAATTCCGTTGGAGGGAAAATTATTCCGTTTGAAATCTGTCTCCCATGCTGATCATGGGACTTGCATATTTTTAGCATGTTTCATGGAGTGCTGGTCTTGTAACTTGAACCTTTTGTCTTGTAGTGAATATCTCATATTCCACTATCTTGAGTCCATGCTCCACTTACTTCTTTTGGTAAAAGTTACTCTTTAGGGAATAAAACCGACCTCTGATTGGTGCATCTTCTATCCGTTTGTTGTGGAGTTGTGACGTGGCATCCACTTCCGGCTGTTTTATGTTCCATAATATTCTTTCGGCACCTCCTTAATATTTTATCTCCATGATATTCTTCTTCTCCAAACTTAGATTACTTCATCCATGCGTGTTAACTGTCATTCAATCCTTTGGAGAAGTACAGGTTCATCGAGACCAAACATGATGTCTCGACTACTTGATGTCTCGATCCTATGTCTCGAACTGGATTGATGTCTCGAGAGATTCCATCTCTCGAACTCTGCTTATGTCTCGAGACTTAGTTGATGTCTCGCAGACCCTTATTCCTCCAGTAATGTCTCGTGCCTTCTTCTGATCTATCTATAAGTTTACAACACGAAACTTCTAAGATGTTCAAGCAAGTTTACCTTAAGCTTAAATATTTTCCGAGTTGAGCTCAATTACCCGGTTGTATTTTCGCTTTTAGTTTACTTGTCGAACTTACATGTATTTCCTATCTATCGAGACTTAGGGGATTGAACATTGCATTTGGTATCATCAAAACCTATTACAGTATGTTCCTAACAATTTCCCCTTTTTGATGATGCCAACACTATACTTACTTATATGGCTGATTTTCAAGAAAATATTAACTTTGATTTTTATTTTCAGCGCATACGGTAAGTTTGACAAAGAGATTAATCTGCTAAAATGAACAACAAACTCACACAACACCCCCAGCAAAAGATATATATATATATATTAAGATCAAGGGAATGTTTTACAATGAAATTACTTAGCAGAAAAGTTAACAGAAAGCAAAGAACAACATCAGAAAAGTTAAGAATGCATATATGACAACGAGAGCTTACTGCTTGTCCGCTTTCCTCTTCTCATTGATGGCTGCTCGTGTCTTGATGGGGTCTTTTGTGTTTACCAGATTTAGGTAGTCATCTGATACATCAAGATGAAGGTAGTTGATGAAGGCTTCACCTATGAAACTCCCTTCGATTACCCCATCTCTCCACCATTCGATGCATTCATTGGCAGTGAGGCCACTGTGAGAAGATAAGTTAGTTTTGTTGAGAAGACTTACGATGATTCTATTTAGAAATTCTGTAGAGTCTTCCTTGATTCCCATTCTGTATTCTCTCATAAATTTCTCATCTTTCTTCTCATTGGTCGTTTGTTGTTCTTGCCTCTTTCTTCTCCTTTCTCTGTCTTCTTCTCTTCTCTTCTCCAATTCCTTTGTGCGTTGAACCCTTAGTTCCTCCTGCCTCTTGGCTTCCTCCATTGCCTTGCTAGTTATCTTTGGGACTTTGGGAGGAGGTCCAGTAGTTAAGGGTTCACTTGCTGCCCTTTTCTTGCCAGTTGATGTCCCTCTTGTCCCCTGATTTTCCCCCTTGTTGGAATCATTCAGACGGGAAAGGAGAGTGGACATACCTTCAAAGAGCGATTGAAGCTGAGCAGGTACTTGGTTCGACAGGTCATCGAGGAGGGCTTTGATCACGTCCTGCCGAAGTTCATTGGAGTTCTGGAAGGCTCGAAGTTCAACCTTTAGTTCTGCAACTTCTACCCTTGCCCCAGCAGCTTCTGCTTGAGCTTCTGCAGCCTCATTTGTGGCTCGTCTTGCTGCATCTTCAGCCCACACCACTTGTTCGAGAAGTTCCTCAAGACTGGCTTGGGATTCACTTGATCCAGTAGCAGGCATTGATGCGTTGCGAACAATAGTAAGTGTGTGTTCAATTTGAGCCATCTTCTGAGAGTGACCGGTCATGAATTTGCGCACCTCGCCAATGAAAGTTTCTTCGGCCTGTCGATCATAATCAGAAGTAGGAGAAGAAGGTTGAGTAATACCTTTAGTCGGAGGGGAATTGGGTGCTTCTAGATTTCCACCCGTGATTTGCAATTCAGAGTCCACCTCTCGAAGTTGTGTCTAAGGATCAGTAGGAACACTCGGATCAGAGCTTGAAGGTAGCTCCATGTCAGGCACTTCCCGGTTTCCACCTGAGGGATGGATGACTTCTCGCTCATCACCTCTCGAACTTGGAACCACAGCTTCAGCTTCTGGTAGGATTGGAACACCAAAGGAAGGGACTTCTGTGTTGGATGCTTCCCGATTTCCATCCAAGTGAAGAGCCTCCTCAGTGTTACCTCTCAAACTAGAGCTGGTAACTTGATCATCTACCGGAGGGATTGGATTTGAAGAGGAAGGCTATGCATCGACAGGTGCTTCCCGGGTTCCACCATTGATGGAAGCATCTTCCCCCTCGGTACCTCTCGAACCAGCAGGATTTGGAATTGTCTGCTCAGTTTGCTCATCCGACTGCACCTCAGACTGCTCAGGAGAGTCAGGAATCACTATGGTTTCGGGAGCAGCTGGTGCACTCTACCTTTTCCTATCAAACATTCTAGCCGCAAAGGTGGATGCCGTGTCATCTGGTAGCAGGAAAGGTGATGCCTGCTCCATGTATGTTGAAAAACCAGGCAGTGTGAGCAAAGGAGTTTCACCCTCTCGAACTGTCTGTGCCTCGTTGTTGTCAACAGAGGGTGTGGACTCAGGAGCTGGCAGAAGTAAGATGGAGTTGGGTTCTGCCTCAAGTGCTTCAGAGGTCTCGGATTCACCTCTCGAATCTGCTACCTGTGCGTCCAGAGCAGAATCACTAACTTGGGACAAAGGGATTGCTGCCGTTGCTATTGGATTTTCAGGATCATCCCTTGCAACCCCTGAGGTCTCCCCTGGACCTCTCGTATCCTCTACATGATGTCCCAAGGATAGAGCAGTAGCGAGCCTGATATCCTCTCTAAATTTTGCATCCAGTTCAGGATCCACATCAGACTCGTCTTGTTGTTCATCAGCAACTATGCCCTTTCCTTTGTCAGATCGTCCAAGATTCCTCTTGGTCACATGCATGTCATGGGCTAGCTCTTGTAGTTCGTTGGCTGGGATCTCAGTAAGGTTTAACCAATTCAAAGCAAAGATCTCCTCAGCCTCCATATCTGCTGCTAGTGCCATCAGTTGGTGAAAGGGACCTGTTCTCCAGTTGATCCATCGGAGTACTCTGGAGAGATCATCCAAACTGGACACAGCTTCATCATTTTGAACCAGCTGAGTGGTGACTTCATCATTCAGATCATGAGGCTCAGCAGATAGGATTTCTGTTGCTGATGCAGCTTCCACTGTTTGTGTATCGATCTCTCAATTTTTCTCCGAGAGATCATCACTCAACCCAACATCTGCTATGGCTCTTGCTATTATTCCTTCAACTTGAGCAGATTCAGTGGGTGTCAACTCCACATTATGAGCACTTTGCACTGGGTCCCTGACCACAGTGCCCTGATCATCAGCAGCAGTTTCCACTGCGTTGTCTTGAACCTCTACTGCTGAAACTGTTATCTCTCGAACCCCCTCTCGTGGTTCCTCAGCATCACCCTGCACTGGATCACTGATCCCAATGCCTTCAAACTCTCGAGCCTCCCCTCGAGACATACCCGCAGACTCATCAGCACCACCAGCACCATCATCAACATTCAGTTCAACAAATATCTCACCTGAGATGGACCTGGTAGGGGGTACTCTCTCAACCTCAGCGGCCATTGCAGCCTGAGGTTCCCCCTGGGCCTGTGCCCTGTCCTCGAATGGTACTGGAATAATAGAGGGTGTCACCTCTCGAGTCTTGGTGACAGCATCAGATTTGGCTTTCTTAGCCTTCTTGGTAGAACAACCCTCTTAATCAGTACACCCAGTGGTGCATTATCAGAATCCTCCTCCACAGATTGGGCTTTCCTCTTGCCCTTTCCCTTAGGCTTGGAGGGAGAGGGTGCAATCTTTACACCCTTGGACTTTGGAGCTTGAGATTTCGTCCTACCCATATTGGTATTTCGATGAATCTCCCTCCCTTCCCTCAATTGCAAACCCTTCAAACTCAACAAATACTGAACAACAAAACCAAAACCAACCTTTTTATTAATTGACTGGTTGGTGTTTGAAACTGAGCCTTGCACTTGCTGTTTTAGGAAGTTGAAAATGATGTGAGCCCAGTCTATTCGAACATTGTTCCAAATGGCATGGAGGATTTTGAGGATGTCAAAATTGATCTCATCGGTTCCGGACACCTTACTGAGGATGAACTTCATTATGAGGTCAGCTGCAATAGCGAACCTCTCCCTCAAATGGTACTTGCGGAGGGCAGAGGTTGCGCTGGTCGGTGCATTCTCCAATCGGATTTTGTCCCAAAACGCCTGCTTGTCTAGACTGTAATCCGAGAGGTTCTTGACTGCTTCCTCTGTTGCAGCAAAATCGAATGCAGCCCTAAGGTCGCCCACTGAAGTCGTGATATCAATCTCGTTGAACCGGCTTTCAATTTTGCCCTTAGAGACCTTGGCATTTGCGAACCATTCGGTGTAGTCGAGGTCGTGGATGGTTCGGTAGTCATGCGTCATGTACTTCAGGAGCCCGGCCTTCTCGAACTTTTTGAGGACCTTCTCTGCCAGCTTCGGGTTCGTCGAGTGATTGACGAAGCCATTTCTGTCAAGAATACTTCCCGCCTTGACTTGCTTGATAAGAGTGCGTATATGGTTCAACTCCCTCTGGTATGCGTCGGAAGATGAGGTTGATGTTGATGATTCGGACGCCATTGTTGAAAGCTTGATGTTTTGGAGGGAATGAGTATAGTGTTTGGAATTTTGGGGATTTTGGGTATTCGGTTTAAGCTTGAATCCGGGTAAGGAAGATGGGTTTGGCTTTTATATCTTGTGGATTCGGGTCGGATATATGGGTAGGGTTGAGAGTTTAACCCGAATTAGGATCCGGTTAATTTAAACAGAATGAAAGGTAAGAAATACCCTTCTATAACGGTTATGTGTATAAGATATGATAAGGGTATTTTTGGGAAAGTATGGGACGGTTTAAGATTTAAAATTGGGGTTATAAGATAAGATAACTTTATAAGCATGCTTCCACTAATCAAGATAGTGCCCTTAAAACTTGGAAAACCGTCAGTAACCGAAAACCACGTGGCTAACATTAATTTCCAAATTAGCCATTCCACATATATCCGTTGAACACATCAGTTTCACCTTTCGAAGGTGAACATTCGGTTGTACTAGTTTAAGGATCTTCCCCCTGAGTGATTGATCCCTAAACCTCCTTATTCCTCCGTCTTAATCTGGTACATCCAATAACAACGCATTCAAATGGTTAAGGATCTTCCCCCTGAGTGATTGATCCCTGACCCTCCTTATTCCTCCATTTAGAGATACACAGAGAACCAGTTTGTTATCTTTCGAAGTGATCTCTCGAACTCCCCTTCTTCGAGACATAACATATATAGGCAAACTGAATGAGTATCTCTCGAACTACCTTTCAAACACAGATTGCAAGAAGAACAAGATTGATTCATCCAAAAGATATCACTTGGAACATTTCCTTAAGTTCAATTAGTGATTTCCAGATACATTACATATGAATCAATATACTATTAGATTCCCTAGAAACTTTTGTTTGGCCTTGGATAACCATATAGGAATCTAATGTCAGAGCAGGAACTAGCCATCTAAAGTCCTATTTATTCTAGTTACAGAACTAGAGGTGGCTAACTCTTCTTGTTCTTCTCTACCTCTCCGCTGTTGCACTCCTCACATGCTCCTTCTCCCTTTCCCTTGGTTCTCCATTTGGTTGAGGGAGATCCTTTTCTGGAATGTGCAGCTGTAAGAGTCCCACTTATACGAGACTCTTCTCCTGATTCCAGTATCCCACCGTTGTCGATCTCCTTGCATTTGGGGATCCATTCACCTTGGATGGGAATAGGATGCTTGCTTGGATTATCAGGAAGCTCCGCAATCTGTTCACCCTTAGTTGATTCTGGATAGTTTTCTCCTTGAAAGTCTTTGGACTTAACTGCCGATTTCCTTCCTCTATAACAGAATGGTACATCATCTTTTCCTTTCTTCTTCTCCATGAAGAAGTTGATGACATAAACTGCTGAGTAACAGAATGGTCATTCATTGACGTGAGTGTGAGTGTATGTGGTGAGTGGATGGTTAAAGTATGGAGGGTGTTAAAACGAAGAGTCATAAACTCCCCGAGTGTCGATCTCGAAGGAGGGACGTGGAGGTGTTTCAAAAGTTCGAGGGTTTACTTGATTGGATCATGCATAAGATTCGAGTGTGGTGAAGGGTGGATTTGCAAGTGAGAGTGTAGTTCATTGGTTGGTTGTGAGTGCAAGAGAGTAATAAAGTAAAAGTGATTTTGGGATAATGTAAAAAGGTAGGGATTGGATAGTGTTCATGAACATTGCATAGTGAGTGTCTAAGGTCATGGATTAGGATTGCTAAGATATTGTCTATTCAAGAGTGTGTTGTCTTAGTCCTTTTCCACCTTGTGTACTAAGGCTTCTTTGACTTAGGAGTGCCTAAAAGCATCCAAAGTTCTAAGAGGAATTTTATCAAACACTTAAGCTACACACTATCCTACTATTCTTAAGAAGTCCATAGGAACTTTGATTGTGTAAAGCTTCAAATCCTAACTCTAATCAAAGACATGAAAGAGTCAAGAGCTCAATCTCTCATCTAGATTGGCCAAATCCAAACAAGATCTCATCAAAACAACAATCAAAAGACAAGAATAGATAATCCATCAACACAAATTCATAGATCCAAGATATAGAAATAAGATCATCACAAAAGCAATATTCAATCACACAATCCAAATCCCTAAACTAAATTAGCTACTCATTATATGAAATGAAAGTAAAAGCTAATTCAATCCAAGAACAAGACAACTAAAATTATAGAAATGAAATAGAAATCACCTAGAGAGAAGAAGATCTTCAATCCAAGCTTGTTGTCTTCTACAATGGAGATTGGTCTAATCTAAAAACTAAGAAAAATGGAGAAAAACTCTCCAAAGAAAAACTAAGAAAAATGAAGACTAAAAATCTGGAAAATCCCCCCCTGAAAATTCATCAAAGGGGTTTAAATAGTCTCCGAAATGACAACCCTAGCAAAAATTCGCGCATCACTCCTCCACGCCTCTCACACGCGTGTGAGCGTGCGTGGGGAGCTTCTGGAAAGTTTCCACGCTTGCTCACACGCGTGTGGCCTCCCAGTTTGGTCCTCCAGGGCTCCGCTTTTGCCTGGTTTGCTTTTTAAGCTTATCTTTTGGTCCTATATGCTCCGGGGGCTCCTGTTTTACTTCTTTTAAACTGTAAGTAGCTTCTGTGCAGTAGTTAGTAATTTTCAAGCATTTAAGAACATAATTTACCAAATAAGGATGTTATAGATGCGATAAAATACCCTAAAATGTGCTTGAAATAAGGGTATCTCGGAGTCTTATCAAATTTTCCACACTTTGATTCTTGCTTGTCCTCAAGCAAGACATTTTACTCTCTAAGCATATAAGTCTCCGAGATACTCTCCCATGCAAAACAAAGCTTTTGGCAAGTCAAAATAATGGGTGTCTAAGACTGTTGAAACGGGGGAAATCATTTGTGTTATCTACAAAGGATTTTGGTCAGATGCCAGTAACTCAAGAAATATTTTCGGGAAATAAAAACCTTTCGTAGATAAACAATTAAAACAAAGGATCGCACTTCTCGCACCATACGCAAGCATGCATTTCCAAAGTTTTGGTTCACCTTTTATTTAAATGGGGCCTCTAGCCGATCTCACTAGTGAGAACGATGTGCACTAGCTAATCAACTTTCCATCCTTATACGCCAAAGCCCAACGTAAATGTAAATGAGGGTAGGGGCATGGACCACTCACCGCTTTTGGCTTAGCGCGGTCCCTCTTTCTTCTCACTTCCTAGGATAACGTCATCGAGCCACCCGACTTCACATGGAGATCCATGCTTTTTCGAAGGTCGGTGCAATGGGTACTCGAATCCAAGCAAAGCAGCTCACCTCAGCTCTATTTTCTCAATTCTTGGGATCTTTTTATGTGAACAACCGACTCCACATAAAGCTTTTTGCTTACCGAAGACTATGGTTTGGACACAACCCAACGAATTGGCTTCCCTCAATTTTTAAACTCATAGGTGATTGGTCTTTCGCCTTTTCGACTCCTCCTCGTGTCAACCCCTCATGCCTTTTTCTATTTAATGTTCAAGGGTTTTGTTTTCTCATTAAGCTCACCATTAGGCTCTCCTTTTGCCCCATGCCCTACCAAGGTTAGTTCAATTCCGGGCCTCGCTGGTTTTATCTTTCTCAAATTAAAGAGTGCACACTCCCACTTCAAGAGATTCTTGACTAAGGTCCTATGTAAATAAGAGGTCAACATCATGCAAGCAGGCAAGAATATAAACTTATTTGGCTCTAAACACTCTCATGGGTGCGAAAAGTAACTTCCTCAAAGATATTTCGAGAGTAAAAATTTTTAGGCATCTAGTCAAAATTCTCCCTAGATAACACAAATAATAACTCTCTTTTCAAAACTGCAAATGCACCCGCTTATCATTCCCAAGAGCTTCAACTTCTAAAACTAAGCATGTAAGCATGTAAAGCACGAAGTGCGTCCTTTCCACACTTTAAAGTAAACATCGTCCTCGATGTTTCTATACGAACGGGGTAAAGGAACCAAACAGGGATTCTAAGGATAGACAAATAAAAATCCCTTTCCACACTTTGGAAATTGCTCTGGGATAAAGGGTATGCATTAAACGATCCTATTAGTCATGGCAAACTCTAATATACTCATACACAAAGCTATAAAGAAAATATTTCCACACTTTAAAGTCAAAACGGGGCTTAAAATTAGAAAAGGGATAAGAGGATAAACCAAGTATGCATCCCTCTTTCCACACTTTAGCTTCTAGCATAGCCTTGCTCCCGTTATAGATGCTCTATAAGAAATGGAGACATAACATACAAAAAGGGTTTTCGGAGCACTATTCATTTATTATAAACCGATAGAAATATAAAAGCAATAAAAATAACGAAAATTCAGATAATAAAGCATAAAAATAAGTAGAAATTGCTGAATTGGAATGCAGAAAAGTAAAGCAGTTCGAAATTAAATAACATAAAGCGATAAATATAAGTAAAGCATAGAAAAGAAATACAAGAAATAAAAGTCGAAACCCCGCGCATAGGGATCCTAGTGTTCAGGTGGAGCTAGTAACCATAGTAACCAGTGTCACAGAACTCAGAATCAAATGTCAGTCAATCAGGATCGAGAATAGTTGAGGAAGGCATCAATCATCACCGAAGGGATGGAATTGCCTATCGAATCGAGCTTCAAGAGTGGCAATTCATCTATCATTTTCCTCCACCGCTTGTCTCATGCGGTTGAGGTCCTCGGTGTGAACATCCTGTCTCGCAGAGATTGATGTGAAATGGCCTTCCTGCCAAGTGTGCTGCTCACGCCAGTAGTTCATTTGTTCCTCATGGAGCTGCCTATGAAAATCTTGCGACGTGGTCCACTCCATTGGAGTAGGGCCTTGCTCCTGTGCAGCGTCTTCCTCCTCATTCTCTTCTTCGTCCTCATCATCATCCGAAGCATTTAGATCAGGTGCATCATCACCTCCAAGCCTTAGTTCTGCAGCAAAGAACTCACCCACGGTAAAAGGAATTGAGCAACCATCCGATCTCTCTCCCATCAACTGGTTCAGTAGGCCCAACCCATAGCCCAATTTCGTCACAAAAGGTCCAATAAACACGGTCTGAACCTTTGGCTTTTGTTGGGTCTAGAGCCATTTCCTAGCCTGAACTCCCATATGGATACTGACATTATTCTCCATGCACCACATGTAGAATAAGTCCTGCCTGTATACCTTGTTTCTATTCGTGGTTCGGCCAG
This sequence comes from Ipomoea triloba, assembly GCF_003576645.1. Taxonomy (NCBI): domain Eukaryota; kingdom Viridiplantae; phylum Streptophyta; class Magnoliopsida; order Solanales; family Convolvulaceae; genus Ipomoea; species Ipomoea triloba. The sequence goes on from NC_044925.1 coordinate 16,481,462, forward strand.
AGAGATTTATAGCAAAGGCTAATCTGATAGCCTTCAAAGCATTCCGGGTGATGAGCTTTGCTTTCAAATTCGAAGAATTGTATAAGGCATTGTTTGTGACGCTTCTCCAATATCTCCTAGCAACTTCATCCGAATCAAAATCTTCTTTGAAATCTCTGAAATATGGCATGGACACGCTTGTGGCATCATGAAAACCGAGTGTAACACCCAGAGTGTTAACAGACATACTGTAGTGGTTGCCGAAAAGAGTGAATGAAATGGACTCCCTTGCATCGTTGACTTCCTTCCTGATGTTCAGGGTTGCTAAGAATTCATAGGTGACAGGCGCATAGGTGGGTCCTCTCCACTGAAACAGATAGCGGAGCTGTGGGTGCCCAAGGAGCATATTCACTTCTTGCAAACAACCGAATTTTCTTAAAACATTGTCCTCAAAGTGACGGCCAACAGAAAGCTGCTTTCCTTTATAGTTGTCTACTGTTGAGAGTTGAATGGGCGTCAAGTGTCGTAGTGACCTTGATCCCGGCTCTTGCATAGCTTGTTGAGCTGTAGTGTGCTGCCGTGTCCTTGATCGACTCGATTCTCCTACATCATGTTTTGATATCTTTGCAATCTCTTTCGAGCGTCCCATCCTACAAATTATAGAGATTATCATTCATGGTCTTTGAATAAGTCACCATTATATTTATGTAAAATTCCTTGTCAAAATAATGAGTTTCAAATATATAGGGCTAAGAATTTTCGAAAATTTCGCCATAGTTTCCCCTATATTTTGGACAAATCAAGCATAAGAATATCAACAATATCATTCCATTATCACACACATGCATAAATTCATCATAAGATATGCCAATTTGATAGTCAAATAAGAAGTCAACTACAAAAGTCAAGAATTTCAAAAAGTCAACTCCATCTTCTTCCCCAAATTCAAAATTAGGGTTTTGAAATTGAAAATTCAATTTGGGAAATGTAGTATGTGAAAAGTCAAATTGATGACATATAATAGTTCTATAACAAGTTTAATCATCAATGCAAGCATCAATTTCATAATTTCAACAAGAAATCTAACAAACCCATTTGTTCATCAATGGTGTTCACACTTTGAAGTTCAAGAATATACAACAATCCATCAATGTAACCATCAATAGTGAAAGAAAACATCAAAGGATAGTTCTATTGAGCATTATAACCAACTTAATCATTCAAAATCATTCAAAATCATGCTAGGCAATATAGAATAAATTTCACATTCAAGCTCTTCCAAACTCATGAATATCCAAGGATAAAAGGTTGAAAAGGTGAAAAATTACCTTGATGTTGATGTTTTAATCCTCCTTGAAGGTAAAAAGTAAGAAATATGTTCAAACCTTGAGTTTGGTTCTTCCTTGCGTGGAGAAGAGAAGAGAAAAATTGATTTTGGGAGCAAAATATGGTGGAATGGCCGAACAAGGGTTTAAAACCCGTAGGGAGCCTTCCACGCCGGTCACACGCGTGTGACCGTGCGTGGGAGCTCTCTGCCTCGCTCCCACGCCGGACAACACGCGTGTGAGCGTGCGTGGGAGCTTACTGCTTTGTTCCCACGCACGGCTACACACGTATTTTTCCAGGTAAGCTTATCGTTCCTCCGCTTCGGTTTTGGTTTCACTTTCGATTTGACTTTTTCCCTTTCATCATCATCAACTCCTTCTTTTGTCTTTTCCTTGTCATCATTCGTGGCTTGTCCTTTGAATCTCAGGGTGATTTCTCCTGAACTAACATCTATTCGTGCACGACAAGTAGCCAGAAATGGTCTTCCAAGAATTAAAGATTCATGGGGATGATCATCTCCCATCTTACAGACAATAAAATCGACAGGCACGAGAAATCTTCCTATTCTCACTAAAACATCTTCCGCTAAGCCTTCAGAAGACCGGGTGGTTCCGTCAGCCAAACGTAGAGTCAGCCTTGTCGGTTTCAAACGTGGTAAGTTCAATTTTTCAAAAAGATTTAAAGACATGACATTGATAGAAGCACCAAGATCAGCAAGAGCGTTTCTAGGTTCCATGTTCTGTATAGAACATGGGATTAGTAAAGCTCCAGGGTCACCCTTCTTTCTGGGGTTTCCCTCAGTCAAACAAGTCGAAGATTCTTGGCTTAAACATGTAAGATTATCACAATTGTCATTTTCAAACAATTCACGGCATTCTTTGCAATTGAATAAGTTTTGAATAAAAGCTTTAAATTTACCTTCTCGAGCCGTTTCTTTTTCTTTTGAGCTTTTGAGGTTGTCTTTTGGTAGTTCCTTTTCTTTCGGGCTTTCTTCCGAAGTGGTTTCCTCCTTGCGTTCCTTCATTGATATTTCTTCCGAAGTGGTTTCCTCCTTGCGTTCCTTCATTGATATGGTGCACGAAGTGGTTTCCTCCTTGCGTTCCTTCATTGATATGGTGCATGAAGTGGTTTCCTCCTTGCGTTCCTTCATTGATATGGTGCATGAACTGTTCGCATTTTTTAATTCAAGATTAAGACTGGTGCATGAACTGTTCGCATTTTTTAATTCAAGATTAAGACTACAAGAGGTAGCCTTGTTTCGTTGGTCGTCTACCTTACATTGACAAGTTCCACAAATAGCATCCATTGGATCACATTTCTCATGTGTTTCTTCTTTGGCATCAATGGCGTTGACTCTCTCTTTTGGGTTGTTTTCAGTGTTGCTCGGGAGTTGTCCGTAGTGTCGATCTGACATCATCTTAAACATCTGAGAGATTTGGTTCTCAATTGTCTTTAGTGTAGCCTTCGACTCTTGACGAAGACTAGAAATTTCTTGCCTAATCTCTTGGGTAATTTCTTGTTTCAGATTTGTCCGATCATTTTTGAGTTCCATGATCGTCCTTGTGAGTCTTTCATCTACCTCACGGATGTCATCCCTTCTTTGTTGAGTAAAATCAAGTTGAGAGTCGTATTGTGGCCTGAACTGGGTCATTTGATTTCCATTTCCTTGGTTTTGATTGTACATTAATCTGTTCTTGTCATTTTGTCTATATGCAGGCTTCTGTCCACAATTGTATTGTCTTTGCGCTTGATATCCGTCATTATGGCTATTATTCCAACCCTCTCCCTGTTTCCAATTGTTGTTTGATCTTTGGTTTTGTCCATAAGCATTGAAATTGGAGTTCCTTTGATAATCTACCGCCTCAACTTGCTCAGATGCAGATGTAGAAGTGCAAATATTGGTGTCATGAGGTCCTCCACAGATATTACAATAAAGTGCCAATGCCATGCAAGGCATGGGTTTTCCTTCCAGTTTTTCTACCATAGCTTGTAGCTTCTTGATTTCGTGATTCATTGCTTCGATTTTAGCCTCACTTGCCACTCGATTATCAACTTCGTAAATTCCTCCATGATCTCCCCTTCGTTCATACCAACAGGATGTGTTTTTAGATATTCTCTCGATTAGTTCCTCAGCCTCTTGCAAAGCTAGAGAGACAAAAGCACCGTTGGAGGATGAGTCAAGCAACATTTTTCCTTCATCCGTCAACCCTCCATAGAATGAGCTAATCATGTCCCATGGGTGCATCAGATCTTGTGGGCATTGCCTTTTAAGAACCTTAAATCTTCGTCAAGCCTCTCCCAAACTTTCAAGTCTTCCTTGCCTGAATTCCTGTATCATCCTTCTAATCCTCATGGTTTTTGTAATGGGAAAGAACTCGTTCATGAATTCACGGTGCAACTGCTGCCACGTTCTGAAATGATTGTCGTCTTGGCTTTTCAACCATCGTGCTGCCTCTCCTATAACTGAGAATGGGAATAATTTAAGTCGAACTATTTCCTCGCTAACGCCTTCCTGTCTGTACATCCCACATGCTCGTATAAACCTTGTGATGTGTGCATTGGGATCTTCAGATGGTAATCCCGAGTATTGACTGTTTTGAACCAGTGTGAGAATAGTTGGATGCACATGAAAGTTGACATTCTCCATTGGAGGTACATAGATCGAGTTGTGCATGTTAAAGTCCGGAGTCATGTAATCTGCAATTGATCTTTGTGGTTTTTGAGGGTTTCCATAATATTCCTCTTCACGAATGTTCTCTTGATTATTTGCTCTGTTAGCTTGAGGTTCTTCAATGATTGGTTCTTCATGGTTAATCGGTACTTGTGGATTGATTGGAATTGGGGGTGGATTTGGTACTGTTGTGCCTCTTCCTTGTGGGTTTCTTGTTGCGCTTGATGAAGCCATTAGTGATCCTTGTGTGTTTTTCCTCCTAGTTGCTCTATTGATTTCAGGAATGTAGGGTAGTAAACCTTGATTTCCTTTTGCTTTTGTGTGCATTCACCTAGTAAAATTATAAAACAAACGAAAAGTTCCACAATTGACTAGAAGTAGTCAATTGGGTTAGTAGCAAAAACAAATAGCAATAAAACAAGATTAAGCGGAATGGATTAACATTTCTCAAATCTAGCATTCATGCAATCAAAGTAAACAAAAACATATGACAACATATTGCCCTCCCCGGCAACGGCGCCATTTTGACGTGAGTGTGAGTGTATGTGGTGAGTGGATGGTTAAAGTATGGAGGGTGTTAAAACGAAGAGTCATAGACTCCCCGAGTGTTGGTCTCGAAGGAGAGACGTGGAGGTGTGTCAAAAGTTCGAGGGTTTACTTGATTGGATCATGCATAAGATTCGAGTGTGGTGAAGGGTGGATTTGCAAGTGAGAGTGTAGTTCATTGGTTGGTTGTGACTGCAAGAGAGTAATAAAGTAAAAGTGATTTTGGGATAATGTAAAAAGGTAGGGATTGGATAGTGTTCATGAACATTGCATAGTGAGTGTCTAAGGTCATGGATTAGGATTGCTAGGATATTGTCTATTCAAGAGTGTGTTGTCTTAGTCCTTTTCCACCTTGTGTACTAAGGCTTCTTTGACTTAGGAGTGCCTAAAAGCATCCAAAGTTCTAAGAGGAATTTTATCAAACACTTAAGCTACACACTATCCTACTATTCTTAAGAAGTCCATAGGAACTTTGATTGTGTAACGCTTCAAATCCTAACTCTAATCAAAGACATGAAAGAGTCAAGAGCTCAATCTCTCATCTAGATTGGCCAAATCCAAACAAGATCTCATCAAAACAACAATCAAAAGACAAGAATAGATAATCCATCAACACAAACTCATAGATCCAAGATATAGAAATAAGATCATCACAAAAGCAATATCCAATCACACAATCCAAATCCTAGACTAAATTAGCTACTCATGATATGAAATGAAAGTAAAAGCTAAATCAATCCAAGAACAAGACAACTAAAATTATAGAAATGAAATAGAGATCACCTAGAGAGAAGAAGATCTTCAATCCAAGCTTGTTGTCTTCTACAATGGAGATTGGTCTAATCTAAAAACTAAGAAAAATGGAGAAAACTCTCCAAAGAAAAACTAAGAAAAATGGAGACTAAAAATCTGGAAAATCCCCCCCTGAAAATTCATCAAAGGGGTTTAAATAGTCTCCGAAATGACAACCCTAGCAAAAATTCGCGCATCACTCCTCCACGCCTCTCACACGCGTGTGAGCGTGCGTGGGGAGCTTCTGGAAAGTTTCCACGCTTGCTCACACGCGTGTGGCCTCCCAGTTTGGTCCTCCAGGGCTCCGCTTTTGCCTGGTTTGCTTTTTAAGCTTATCTTTTGGTCCTATATGCTCCCGGGGCTCCTGTTTTACTTCTTTTAAACTGTACGTAGCTTCTGTGCACTAGTTAGTAATTTTCAAGCATTTAAGCACATAATTTACCAAATAAGGATGCTATAGATGCTATAAAATACCCTAAAATGTGCGTGAAATAAGGGTATGTCGGAGTCTTATCAATAATCCAGTAATTGTTGCTTCATCCATAAAATCTGACACAACAACTTCCAGCTGCTACATATTTTGCCTCAGCGGTACTTGTAGCTATCGAATGCTGTTTCTTGCTAAACCATGAGACAAGTCTTTCACCTAGAAACTGATATGTCCCAGATGTGCTCTTTCGATCAATTTTGCAACCGGCAAAGTCCGCATCTGAGTATCCCATAAGTTCAAAAGATCCACCTCTCGAATACCAAAGTCCAACACTTTGCGTACCCTTGAGATATCTAAGAATCTTTTTGGATGCATTGAGGTGACTTTCCTTCGGACTTGCCTGAAATCTAGCACATACACCTACTGCAAAGGATATATATGGTCTACTAGCAGTTAAATAAAGAAGAGATCCGATGATACCTCGATACGTAGTCTGATCGACCTCTCGACCCTCACTGTCCACGTCGATGCGTAGAGAGGTTCCCATAGGCACTTTGACTGAGGATTTCCCTTCTATATTGTATTTCCTGAGCAGATCCTTGGTGTACTTCTCCTGGTTGATGAAAATACCTTCCTTAAGTTGTCTCACTTGTAGTCCAAGGAAGTAGTTGAGTTCTCCCATCATGCTCATCTCAAACTTCCCTTTCATCAAACTGCAGAACTTCTCGCACAAATCTGGATTGGTGCTCCCAAAGATGATATCGAACACATAGATTTGCACTAATAGGATATGATCTCTATCCTTAATTCTAAACAATGTTTTGTCCACTAGGCTTTTGGTGAACCCACACTGAAGTAGAAAAGAGGATAAAGTGTCATACCAAGCTCTCGGAGCTTGTTTCAAGCTGTAAAGTGCCTTCTTCAACTTGTATACTTTGTCAGCTCCCACGTCCTTCAAGAAACCCGGAGGTTGTTCAACGTACACCTCTTCTTCAAGAAGTCCGTTCAGAAAAGCGCTCTTGACATCCATTTGATACACTTTGAAGTCTTTGAAGGCAGCATATGCGAGAAAGATGCGAATGGCTTCGAGACGTACCACCGGAGCGAAGGTTTCATCAAAATCTATTCCTTCCTCCTGACAGTAACCTTTGGCAACAAGTCTGGCCTTGTTCCTAACAATGATTCCATCCTCATTCATCTTGTTTCTGAAAACCCACTTTGTTCCAATGACGTTCTGATGATGAGGTCTCGGAACTATTTCCCAAACGTCGTTCCGTTCAAACTGATGAAGTTCCTCTTGCATGGCTTGCACCCAATCTAGATCACTTAGAGCCTCATCAATCACCTTAGGCTCTATTTGAGATAGAAAGCAAGCGATCATGCTTTCTCTGTATGCTGATCTGGTCCGAACCTTGTCACGTACATCTCCAATCACTTGATCAGCGGGATGGCTTCTAAGCCATCTTAGATCGAGTTGTGGCTCCTCAGTTGACTCCTCGGTAGTTGGTTGTGATGTGGGAGGATCATCTATGATCTGGATTGGATCAACTGAGTCAGTAGCATTCTTCTTTGTAGTGTCTTCATCATCTGATTCTGACTGTAGTTCTGCTACGTCTCGAACTATCGACTGCTTCCCATCGAGAGGTGAGTCTGATCTCTCGATCGTTTCCGTTTGAACTTCCTTAGAGCTTTCAGCTGCTTCTATTGACTTTGATGGTTGATCTGTCGATGCTCTATCATCAAAAGAGACATGTATGGATTCTTCAACCACCAGTCTCCGCTTATTGAAGACTCTGAATGCTTTACTTGTCGATGAGTATCCCAGAAATACTCCATCGTCTACCTTTTCGTCAAAATCCCTTAATTGAGTTTTTCCATTGTTGTGGATATAACATTTGCATCCGAATGTGTGGAAGTAGCTTACATTCGGTTTCCTCCCGTTCCACAACTCGTATGGAGTCTTACTAGCTCCTTTCACGATCAAGGACCGATTTTGGGTGTAGCATGCTGTGTTGACTGCTTCAGCCCAAAATCCCTGAGATATATTGGCTTGTGAGAGCATAGTCCTTGCAGCTTCCTTGAGAGTTCTGTTCCTCCTTTTAGCAACGCCATTCTGTTGAGGTGTTCGAGCAGCTGACAACTGATGATGAATCTCGTTCTCGTTGCAGTAGCTCTCGATCACTTGGTTAACGAACTCTCCTCCCTGATCTGACCGAATTTTGAGTATCGAGACATCCTTTTCAACTTGAACTTGCTTCAAAAGGTTTGGTAGGGCAACTTTTGTCTCGCTTTTCTTGGTTAAGAACACGGTCCAGGTGAATCTTGTGTAGTCATCTACTACCACAAGAGTATACTTTCTTCCTCTCATGCTGGGTGGATCCACCGGGCCAAATAAGTCCATATAAAGAAGACTTAATGGTCTAGTAGATGATGTCTCGGCTTTGGTTTTGAAAGAGGATTTGATCTGTTTGTAGCGTTGACATGCCTCACAAATCTTGCCCTTTCGAAACGTATCTTTGGGCAGTCCTTCCACAAGGTTCCTCTTAGTAAGCTTGTTGATAGTTTTGAAGTTCAGGTGACTAGGCTTACTATGCCAATCCCAGCATAAGTCCTCTTTGCTCCTTGCTAGCATACATAGGGATGGTTTGGCAGATCTCCAATCCACTATGTACATGTTTCCTTTCCTTGCTGCTTCCAACACGATTTCGAGAGATTCCTCTTGTATGATCTGGCACTTGCTTTTTGTGAAGATAACTTTGTAGCCCTTGTCAATGAATTGGCTCGTGCTTAGGAGGTTGAACTTGAGTCCTTCAACGTAGGATACCTCCTTGATCACCAATTCATTCTTGTGAATCTCACCAACAGCCTTCGTGCGTCCTTTCTTCTCGTTGTCGCCAAACGTCACCAAGGGACCTTCGATAGGATGGATGTTCTCTAGCAGTGTTAGATTTCCCGTCATATGTCTCGAACATCCACTGTCAATGAACCATACGTCCCTGGTGTCCTACATGCAAATCAAGCAGATTTAGTTACCCAAACTTTGGGTCCTGATTGGTTAGTGAGTTTAGGCATCCATTTATACCTCGGGCCCATTACTCCAGGCCTAGGTGCAATGTAGCCATTATACGATTGATAATCATAAGGAATGCTAGCAAAGACTCTGGGCCTCTTAGGTGCATAAATCAGTTTAGGTTGAGGCTTGACCTCGAACTTATGCACCATGCCCTTCATAGCCTGTTTGGTCATGTGGTACCGTTGAAACTGAGGTTTATTCCACGGTTCATAATCTTGTGACCAATCCTCATCGGATGGGTAGTGTCTACCTTCCTCCATCCGTGAGTTCCTATCTCTATGGATCTCAGACCTTCCATATTTGCCTTGAGGCGCATTATATGGAATATAGCTTCTCTTGTACTCGGAATGGCCTTGCGAGAGATAGCTAGGTGATCTCTCAAAATTGGTAACCCGGCCATTCTTTGTAGCTTTCCTATACTTTCTATTTCTGGTGTATAGGGACGGTTTGAGAATAGCTACTCTCGTCTTTCCTATTGGTCCTTTATGACCTTTATTCGGTTTGGGTTGAGATCCTCCATTGATTGAAGTTCCCAAACCGTTGGTCTGCTTATCTCTCGAGAGACAGTTCTGACGGAACCCTAGTCCGGTTCTATCATTTGTAGGTCTATGATCATTAACCATTTTCTCCACAGCTTTGGAGGAATTAGTATATGATGCAATAACCTCTCTAAGATTAAGCTCTCTAGTCTCTCGAGCTTTGCACTCTTCCTTAAGTTGGATGATCTCAGCTTCTAAGTTGCTTACTTTAAGAGTTAGCTCTGAATTCTCTTTCGAGACATTCTTAAACATCTCTCTTTCAGCAATTAGTCTGCTGTTTTCTTCCATTACTTTAGCATGAGTGCTATTAGCGATGCTGAGGTCCCTCTTAAGTAATTCCATGGTTTCAAAGGGATCCTCATCGCTTCTAAAAGAAGAGCATTGAGAAGTAGAAATAGAGCAGCGAGATGTAGAAGTAGAGGTTACCTCATTGTTAATAGCCATTAAGCATTGATCCTCCTCTTCTGTAGTGTATAAGCAGATGAGCCCCCTCTCATCCTCTGAGCTGCTGCTGCTCTCGCTGGAGCTTGATGTCTCGGACTCCTCGATTGCCTTCTCAAGTTCCTTAGCCACAAACGCCTTCCTGCGCGAATGTGTCTTTGATGAACTTTTGAAGCCTCCTTGTGCTGGCTTCTCCCTGGATTCCTCTTTCCTTCTGGAATCCTTTCCTTCTTAGCCTTGATGCTTGCTTACCGGTGGATAAGGACATTCGGCCTTGAAATGCCCCGGTCTCCTGCAGTTGTAGCATAAACCTTGATTTTCTTCCTCCATTCTTCTGGATTTGTATCTTTCATTTTTCCTTCTTGAGGAGGAAAGTGAACTTGTATTGCTCTCCGGTGTCTTATTCATGAACTTCCTGAATTTTCTCATAAAAAGAGCAAATTGTTCGTCAGATAAAAGATTTGTGGGATTAGGATCTGACCTTGAGGATGTGGTTGGTTGATCAACAACTAGTGCCACATTCCGTCTGTCCACCACGTCCTCATCTCTCGGGAACATCTCAAATTCGAAGGCTTTGAGATCTCTAAATAGTTGGTCGGTTGTGGTGTTTTTCAGATCCCTGTGATCGCACATTGTGATCACCTTCATCTCCCACTCCTTGGTAAGGCCTCGTAAGACCTTCAGGTTTAGCTCCTTCTGTGGGATCTCCTTCTTGAAATCACTAATCTCGGTTGACAGCTTCATGAACATAGATTTCATGCTGTCGATGCTCTCTCCTGGCTTCATCTTGAAGTCCTCGAACTTCTTCATCGCCACAGTTAGCTTGTTCTCTTTTTCCTACTCGTCACCTTCACCAATCAGCATCAAAGTGTCCCATACCTCTTTAGCAGTGGTGCATTTCCTTACTCGTGGGAAGATGGTTTCATCTATTGCCATGAAGAGGATATCCTTGGCAATGTTGTCAAGGTTGTTTCTCTTCCTGTCATCACTCGTCCATTCTTCCCTAGGTTTTGGGACGTACTTTGGTGTGTCATTTGTTTGTTCTGCGGCAGTATTGACCATCAGAATTTTGACTGGTCCAGTTGATATAACCTCGGCCATCTCATCATGGAGGGCTGATAGATACGCAAGCATGCGTGTTTTTTTCAGTCGTCAAACCTGCTAAGATCAAAAAGAAGATGTCTCGACAACATGCTGTCCATATTGAAAATTATCTCGTGCTTTGAAAACATTTTAAAAGATTTTTCAAATAAGGATCTCTAGGCAATATTGTAACACCCCGGCTCGGCTATACCGTACATCCGGAGTAATTACCGCCACACTTAGAATGAAGTCTATCAATTCCTAATAGAATTCGTTCTAAATGCACAGGCTAAAAAGATTTTGGTTCACGCAACTAAAACTTACCAGAACATACACTTCCTAATATATATAAACATCAACAGATATATATATTTTTATATACATATATATATATATAGGTCAACCGGTAATATTTACATAAGTTTTAGCAGGGTTAACATAAGATAAACTAGTATCTATCATGGCTATCAAAAATATATACACCAAAAAGAGTTTGATTTCCTTTGAAACAGAAACACAACCTACTCAAGGAGATGATATACCGGGCCACAGAATGTCCCCCACACAAGATGCCATTCTCCCGTAAACCAGGTGATATGGTCTAGGAAGTTGCACGGGGTAATCACCATCATCCACTCATCCCACTCTTCCGGAGGACTAGGGTCCCACGGATAAGGGTAACGCACAACAAACTCTAGAGGGTCACTCTCCTCTATCATCTCAATAGGGTAGAAACCATAGCTCGCCTGAACAGCATCAATGAAAGTTAGCGGGCTACTAGGGAACAAAGGCATGACAGGGTCCGTCAGTAAATCAGAAACAAAAGCATAGTCAGTAGCAGACACGGGGTCAAGATCGGGAACCGGATCAAAGGCGTCAACTGGGTCAGGGGCGTAGACAAGGTCTGGAGCATGCACTGGAGCCGGAGGATCTGGAGCGTAGCCTGGAGCATATGGGTCATCACCCGTCAGAAAGTGCGTATAGTCCTCGTAGTCAAGGAGGGGAAACATGAACTCTAATGAATTATTAGAGTTCTCTGGGCTGCACGAGCCCACGCTAGATAACATCTGATAAGAAACACAATGAAGTGTAGTTAGCACGACGGCTAAGTAAGGAAATTCATTGCCACTCAAGCGTAGACAAAGGTTTTAAAACATGGTAGCAGTATAAAAGCTTATAAAGTTTTTACCTATGCTTTGGAAATTTATCTGCAACCAAACAAACCATAGCATAGCATAACAGCATATATATATAANCCGTGGAAAACAATTTAAACATAGTTTGAAATTTTTTCTGAAAATTAAAATCTGGACAGAACATTCTGGACGCCTGTGGACGCATGGTGGATGCACGTCCACCTTGGCGTCCACACCTACGGCTTCTTCTCTTATTTTCCGAAAATCACTGGACGTTAGTGGACGCACGGTGGACGCGCATCCACTGGGGCGTCAACACTTACGGCGTGTCTTCGAAAAACTGGACACCAGTGGACGTACGGTGGACGCGCGTCCACTGGGGCGTCCACTCACACGGCAGTAGCTTTCTGGACAGCAAAACAGTGTAAAAACACCTATTTTGTTAACATTTTTCCTTGACATAAATTATATGGACGTAATTATAGTATATACATGCATGCATACGTTAAAGTCATGCATATCAAGAGTAATATAAAGCTCAACCACATATTTTTACATAGAAATTAACTAAGAAGTTGAAACTTAATCACATAGTTTTCATATTAAATTCCTAACTCCATAATACATATACCTATACAATTGTCCATTTTCAAGTGACTAGCCAACTTAAGGAATTTCCTTACCTTTTTAGAAGCTTTAGAACCGAAACAAGAGTTGAAGTTCCTTATTCCCAAAAATCCACCGAAGGTCCTAAACAATTTCATCATAATAATAACATTCTCAAGAGTTCTTAATTTATGATTAAATCTTAGAAAGAGTTCTAACTCACTAAACCAAATAACTTACTTGGTGTTAAAGAGCTTGAAGATTTTAGGCTATGGAGTTTCCTTTGAAGATCAACAATGGGGATGAAGAAACACTCTCTCTTCTCTCCTTATAATTTTCGGCCAAGGGGGGGAAGACTCACAAAATCTTGGAGGCTAAGTTAACATGATCTTATCCAAAAGAAATCATTATTTTAATTTATGATATTTTTGAAGAATGGATTTTCTAGACAGTTAGGGATTAAATCAGATAAATCCTTGGTGGAAAATAGCTTAATTCGGGAAATTCTTAATACCAAAATTATTCTAAAATTAATCCCGATATTAATCACCCAAATTACGAATTTTTCAGCACATCGCGAAATTTAGCGGTTCGCAGGCTCGTAACAAGTTCCATCCTTATAACTCATCTAGTATCAATCTTAACTAAGTAGAATGTTCATAATTAATCACATTATGCAATATAATCCATTTCTTATGGAAATTCGAACCAAATATGTGTCCCTAAANTGTTCACATTCTTCGCTCCAATTATACTTGGTCGTCTTTTTGAGCAGGTTTGTTAGCGGTCTAGCTATCTTGGAAAAATCTTGAACAAATCTTCTGTAATAACCCGCTAAACCTAAGAACCTGCGGATTTCTGTAATTGATTTGGGCGCCTCCCATTCAATCACCGCTCGTATCTTGGCTGGATCTACCGCTATCCCTTCTTTTGTGATTATGTGTCCAAGAAAAGCGACTTCTTTCTTCCAGAATTCGCATTTTGACAATTTTGCAAAGAGTTTCCTTTCCCTTAACGTCTGCAACACTACTCGGAGATGTTCCTCATGGTCCTCCGGTGTCTTTGAATAGACCAAGATATCATCTATAAATGCCACAACGAATTTATCCAAATATGGGAGGAAAATTCGATTCATCATATCCATAAAGGTTCCTGGGGCGTTAGTCACTCCAAATGGCATAACCGTAAATTCATAGTGTCCGTATCTTGTTCGAAATGCCGTCTTAGGCACATCCCTCTCTGCAACTCGTACTTGGTGATACCCTGATCGTAAGTCAATCTTTGAAAATACGCCCGCTCCATTCAACTGATCAAACAAATCATCGATCCTCGGCAACGGGTACTTCAACTGATCAAACAAATCATCGATCCTCGGCAACGGGTACTTGTTCTTTACTGTGACTCGATTAAGTCTCGGCAACGGGTACTTGTTCTTTACTGTGACTCGATTAAGTTCTCTATAATCGATACACAGTCTAAGACTCCCATCCTTCTTCTTAACGAATAACACCGGTGCACTAAGACTCCCATCCTTCTTCTTAACGAATAACACCGGTGCACCCCAAGGCGATACACTCGGCCTAATAAATCCCTTCTCTAGTAATCCCGCCAATTGCGCCTTCAATTCCTCCATCTCTTTAGGTGCCATTCGATAAGTCGCTTTCGAGATAGGTGAGATTCCTGGTACCAAATCGATGGTGAATTCCACTTCTCTCTCTGGCGGCATTTTCGTAAGATCGTCAGGGAATACGTCAGGAAATTCGCACTCGATCGGAATTCGATCGATCTCTAGTTCTTCTCCTTCGACACCTTGCACTAAACAAAGATATACTTCGCATCCCTGGTGTGCGTACTTCTTCAATTTCTGTGTCGTCAACAAGCTTGACTCAGGTTGCCTGTCAATTCCCCGATATGTTATCCTCCTTCCTTTCGGTCCTCGTAGGACGACCTTTCGTTCGTTGCACAAGATTTGTGCTTTGTACTCATTCAACCAATCCATCCCGAGCACTACATCAATGCCCTCAAGTTCAAAACGAACGAGGTTTCCAGGACAATTAGATCCGGCTATCTCTATTATAACGTTCTCGTAACCATCTCTACAGGCTACTATTATTCCTGAGGCAGTTTTGACATTTAGATCTAACTCAATAGTAGGCTTTAAATTCAATCTATCAGCAAATGTAGATGATATAAACGAGTTGGTAGCTCCTGTGTCAAATAGCACTAATCCAGGTACTGAGTTTATGAAAAATGTACCAGTTACGGCGTCGCCAGCTTGAGCCTGAGTGCTGTTGACGACGTAGATTCTACCTTGGTTCCCCGTACTGCTCTCTCCCATCACTTGTTTTCCTTTATGATTGGAGCTCGGTGGGGTGTTCACGGGTCTTCCCAAATTTGCTGGTTGGAAGTTAGTTCGTCTCATTTCTGTCCCAGCAGGCTTCTGACCATTGTTCCCGTTGAATCTTCTCCCTTGGTTCACATTTTGCAGAGCTTTCTGTGAGCTGTCTATTTGTCTTTGGCACTCAAAAGACTTGTTCCCAAAAAGACCACACGTGTAACATTTAACTTTCATCCCTTGACAATTTTCCCCGGGATGAATTCTTCCGCACCATCGACAAGTAGAACGATTTCCCCAATTGATTCCTTCCCTTCCTTGCCGGTTGTTGGAGTAAAACTTCCTAGATTCACCTTCTTGTTTACTGCCGAGAACCTCTGTGGTTTATTATCAGCCTTTCTTTTGCTTCGGCCGTAAACCTCCTGCTGATCCAAATACACCTGATAATGATCCGAGGCTCTATCATATGCTTCTTTCAAAGTAGAGCACATAAACGGCGCGATCATTCCTCTTATGCTCCAGTCCAATCCCCGAACAAACCTTCTTGCCTTGCTTGCCTCGTCAGGTACAATTTCCTTAGCAAAACGCATTAGTTCTGTTGGTCCCAAGGGGATGGGGTACAAGTCTAGAGGGGGGGGTGAATAGACTTGTATAAGATTTTGCAAATCTTTTCGACCTCTCGTGTGTATTGAACTTAGGATGTTTAGGTTCGATAACTCACGAGGTGAAGACAAAGTTTTATGCGCAGCGGAAATGTTATCCCCTTTTAGTTAGCACGAGTTTGAGTTAGTTCGAGAGGTGTGTTAATATGCAGTACAATCGAGAGGTTAGCGAGAGATAAAAACAGAAAGTAAATGCGAGAGAGATTTTTAAGTGGTTCGGCCAACCCGCCNTCTAAGACTCCCATCCTTCTTCTTAACGAATAACACCGGTGCACCCCAAGGCGATACACTCGGCCTAATAAATCCCTTCTCTAGTAATCCCGCCAATTGCGCCTTCAATTCCTCCATCTCTTTAGGTGCCATTCGATAAGTCGCTTTCGAGATAGGTGAGATTCCTGGTACCAAATCGATGGTGAATTCCACTTCTCTCTCTGGCGGCATTTTCGTAAGATCGTCAGGGAATACGTCAGGAAATTCGCACTCGATCGGAATTCGATCGATCTCTAGTTCTTCTCCTTCGACACCTTGCACTAAACAAAGATATACTTCGCATCCCTGGTGTGCGTACTTCTTCAATTTCTGTGTCGTCAACAAGCTTGACTCAGGTTGCCTGTCAATTCCCCGATATGTTATCCTCCTTCCTTTCGGTCCTCGTAGGACGACCTTTCGTTCGTTGCACAAGATTTGTGCTTTGTACTCATTCAACCAATCCATCCCGAGCACTACATCAATGCCCTCAAGTTCAAAACGAACGAGGTTTCCAGGACAATTAGATCCGGCTATCTCTATTATAACGTTCTCGTAACCATCTCTACAGGCTACTATTATTCCTGAGGCAGTTTTGACATTTAGATCTAACTCAATAGTAGGCTTTAAATTCAATCTATCAGCAAATGTAGATGATATAAACGAGTTGGTAGCTCCTGTGTCAAATAGCACTAATCCAGGTACTGAGTTTATGAAAAATGTACCAGTTACGGCGTCGCCAGCTTGAGCCTGAGTGCTGTTGACGACGTAGATTCTACCTTGGTTCCCCGTACTGCTCTCTCCCATCACTTGTTTTCCTTTATGATTGGAGCTCGGTGGGGTGTTCACGGGTCTTCCCAAATTTGCTGGTTGGAAGTTAGTTCGTCTCATTTCTGTCCCAGCAGGCTTCTGACCATTGTTCCCGTTGAATCTTCTCCCTTGGTTCACATTTTGCAGAGCTTTCTGTGAGCTGTCTATTTGTCTTTGGCACTCAAAAGACTTGTTCCCAAAAAGACCACACGTGTAACATTTAACTTTCATCCCTTGACAATTTTCCCCGGGATGAATTCTTCCGCACCATCGACAAGTAGAACGATTTCCCCAATTGATTCCTTCCCTTCCTTGCCGGTTGTTGGAGTAAAACTTCCTAGATTCACCTTCTTGTTTACTGCCGAGAACCTCTGTGGTTTATTATCAGCCTTTCTTTTGCTTCGGCCGTAAACCTCCTGCTGATCCAAATACACCTGATAATGATCCGAGGCTCTATCATATGCTTCTTTCAAAGTAGAGCACATAAACGGCGCGATCATTCCTCTTATGCTCCAGTCCAATCCCCGAACAAACCTTCTTGCCTTGCTTGCCTCGTCAGGTACAATTTCCTTAGCAAAACGCATTAGTTCTGTTGGTCCCAAGGGGATGGGGTACAAGTCTAGAGGGGGGGGTGAATAGACTTGTATAAGATTTTGCAAATCTTTTCGACCTCTCGTGTGTATTGAACTTAGGATGTTTAGGTTCGATAACTCACGAGGTGAAGACAAAGTTTTATGCGCAGCGGAAATGTTATCCCCTTTTAGTTAGCACGAGTTTGAGTTAGTTCGAGAGGTGTGTTAATATGCAGTACAATCGAGAGGTTAGCGAGAGATAAAAACAGAAAGTAAATGCGAGAGAGATTTTTAAGTGGTTCGGCCAACCCGCCTACGTCCACTCTTCTTCCAGAAACTCCCTGGAAGGATTGCACTAAAAACTTCCCTTTTTAGTACAATGTCGAGCGCTTGAGCTTTGATCACGAAGCCCGCCTCAAGCCTCAGGTTTTTCGCCCCGCTTCTTGTTACTCCACCTCTCGAGCACTTGACCTTTGATCACCAAGCCCGCGTCAANTGGAGGGAAAATTATTCCGTTTGAAATTTGTCTCCCATGCTGATCATGGGTCTTGCATATTTTCAGCATATTTCATGGAGTAGTGATCTTGTAACTTGAACCTCTTTGTCTTGTAGTGAATATTCCATAGTTCACTTTTCTTGGGTCCATGCTCCACTTTTGTCTTTTGGTAAAAGTTACTCTTTTTATATTCCCATTATTCCTTGTTTGTAGGGAATCAGACTACTTCAGCATTGGTGCACCTTTTGACCGTTTGTGGTGGAAATCTGACGTGTCATCCATTTCCGCCCATTTTGAAATCTTCACGTTCGGCACCTCTTCATTATTCCATCTCCATGATATTCTTCTTTTCCAAACTTTAAGTATGCTTCCTGACCGTCATTCAGCTTTGTTGGAGAATTGTTAGTTTATCGAGACCAAGGTTGATGTCTCGATTGTTTGATGTCTCGAACCCAAGCATCAAGAGGTCTACCTCTCGAACTCTGCTTATGTCTCGAACTGGATGGTTGTATCGAGAGGTACTACCTCTCGAACTCTGCTTATGTCTCGAGACTTAGTTGATGTCTCGCAGACCCTTATTCCTCCAGAGTTGTCCCATGCTTTCTTCTGATCTGTCTATATGATTACAACACGAGACTTCTAAGATGTTCAAACAAGTTTACCTTAAGCTTAAATATTTTCCGAGTTGAGCTCAAGTTACCCGGTTGTATTTTCGCTCTTAGTTTACTTGTCGAACTTACATTGATTCTTATCTTTCGAGACTTTGGGGATTTCTACTTAACAGTTGGTATCATCAAAACCTATTACATGATGTTCCTAACAATTTCCCCCTTTTTGATGATGCCAACACTTATACTTACTCTATATGGTTGATTTGATAGAAAGAATTAACATGGATTTTATTTTTCAGCGCATATGGTAAGTTTGACAAATATTCTACTAAACATGAATAAGTAAACTCACGCAACACCCCCAGCAGAAGATATATATATTAAGATTAAGGGAATGTTTACATAACAGAGTTTAGTAGAAAAGATTAAAAGAAATAAGACCAAGAACAACATAAGTATCAATACATTGAAATAAGATGGAGTTTGGACCACGAGAGCTTACTTCTTGTTGGCTTTCCTTTTCTTGTTAATGGCTTCTCGTGTCTTGATGGGGTCTTTCGGATTTACCAGGCTTAAGAATTCATCTGTGACATCTAGATGCCTGTAGTTCCTGTAGGCTTCCCCCACGAACTCACCATCAATTACTCCATCTTTCCACCAGGCAATACATTCTTCTGGAGACATGTTGCTGTGTGTTGATATTCCAGTGATTTTCAGAAGCTTGAATATCTCCAGAGTCAGAATTTGTTCAGTGTCTTCTCTGTTCCCAAACTTAAAGTTTGTCATGAGAAGATCTATCTTCCTTTCTTCTTCTGACTGTTGTTCTTGTCTTTTTCTTCTTCTTTCTCTGTCCTCTTCTCTCCTTCTCTCCATTTCCAGTGTACGCTGGACCCTTAGGTTTTCTGCCTGTTTAGCATCCTCCACTGCTTTGCTCATGATTCTTGGTATTTTTGGAGGTGGTCCAGCTGGTTCACTTGCTGCCCTTTTCTTGCTTGTTGTATCCCCCTTCTTTTTCCCTTTATTATCTTCGCCCTTGTTGGCATCATCAGCACGGGAAAGAAGGATGGACATANGAAGCTCTGCTCGCATCTCGGCTAATTCAGCCCTCGCACTTGCAGCCTCTGCTCGAGCTACAGCAGCTTCATCAGTGGCTTTCCGTGTTGCATCCTCAGCCCATATCGCCTGTTCGAGAAGTTCGGCATGACGGCCTTGGGATTCACTTGTGCCAGCAGCAGGCATTGCAGCATTGCGGACCACA
>NC_044925.1:16501358-16507916 GCF_003576645.1 Ipomoea triloba
GCAGCAGGCATTGCAGCATTGCGGACCACAGCGAGTATTCTTTCGAGCTGAGCCATCTTCTGAGATTGATCAGCCATGAATTGACGTACTTCGCCAAAGAACTCTTGCGCGGCCTGTTGATCATTGTCAGAAGTAGAAGGAGAAGAGGAACGATAGGTACCTTTCGTTGGAGGGGACTTGGGTGCTTCCAGATTTCCACCCATGACTTGCAGTTGCGAGTCCACCTCTCGAAGAAGTCTCTGAGGAGCCACAGGGACACTGGGTTCAGAGCTTGAAGGTAGCTCCATGTCAGGCGCTTCCCGGTTTCCACCTGAGGGATGGATCACTTCTTGCTCCTCACCTCTCGAACCTGGAGCCTCAGCTTCAGCAACTGTGGAGATAGGATCAGCCGGAGAGGGTTCTTCGGTATTGGACGCTTCCCTGTTTCCATCCAATAGAGGTTCCCCCTCAGCATCACTTCTCGAACCAGTGGTGGGAACTTTGTCGTCTGCTGGTGGGGTTGGAGACGAAGTGTCGATAGGTGCTTCCCTGTTTCCACCGTCGATAGATGCATCGTCCTCCTCAGCACTTCTCGAACCAGCAGAACTTGGAACATTCTGCTCATTTTGCTCATTGTGCTGCTCTTTGGTCTGCTCCGATGAGTCTGGGATGATGATTATTTCAGGAGCAGTAGGGAAACCCGGTAGTGTGAGCAATGGAACTTCACCCTCTCGAATTGTCTGTGCTTCATCTGTAGTGTTCGAGGGTGTGGACACAGGCGGTGGCAAAAGTAGAACAGTGTTGGGTGCCACCCGAAGTGCTTCAGAGGTCTCGGATTCACCTCTCGAAGCGTCTACCTGTTCATCCAGAGCAGAGTTACTGACTTGGGACAAAGGGATTGCGGCTGTTGCGATATCATCGTGAGCAACCCCAGAGGTCTCTCCTGGACCTCTCGTGAATTCAAAGTTTTGTCCCAAGGAGATAGTAGTGGCGAGCCTGATATCTTCTCGAAATCGAGCTTCTGTTTCAGGATCTTCTTCAGGCTCAGCTTCAACTTCTGGTGCATCAACTGCTATGCCCTTCCCTTTATCAGTTCTTCCACTGTTCAGCTTCATTACTTGTGTTTCGTGGGCAAGATCCATCAGTTGTTGAGCTGGGATCTCGGAGATGCCCAACTACTGGAGTGCAAACTGCTCTTCTGCCTCCATTTCAGCTGCTTGACTCATCAGTTGAGTGAAAGAACTGGTTCTCCAGTTGATCCACCTGATCACCCTGGAGAAGTCATCAAGAGTGGGTGCTTCCACTGCCAACTGAGTGGAAACTTCTTCATATAAGTCATCCCGCCCATCAGAGATGATTTCAGTGGCAGAAATTGCTGCGTCTATCTGAGCTGTGATCTCTCGACTATGCTCCAAGAGATCATCTCCCACCCTGACTGTGTAGTCTGTCTCTCGAACCATCTTACGTGGTTCTTCTGCACCGCCTTGTACTGGATCACTGATCCCAGTACCTTCAACCTCTCNGCCAGCAGCAGGCATTGCAGCATTGCGGACCACAGCGAGTATTCTTTCGAGCTGAGCCATCTTCTGAGATTGATCAGCCATGAATTGACGTACTTCGCCAAAGAACTCTTGCGCGGCCTGTTGATCATTGTCAGAAGTAGAAGGAGAAGAGGAACGATAGGTACCTTTCGTTGGAGGGGACTTGGGTGCTTCCAGATTTCCACCCATGACTTGCAGTTGCGAGTCCACCTCTCGAAGAAGTCTCTGAGGAGCCACAGGGACACTGGGTTCAGAGCTTGAAGGTAGCTCCATGTCAGGCGCTTCCCGGTTTCCACCTGAGGGATGGATCACTTCTTGCTCCTCACCTCTCGAACCTGGAGCCTCAGCTTCAGCAACTGTGGAGATAGGATCAGCCGGAGAGGGTTCTTCGGTATTGGACGCTTCCCTGTTTCCATCCAATAGAGGTTCCCCCTCAGCATCACTTCTCGAACCAGTGGTGGGAACTTTGTCGTCTGCTGGTGGGGTTGGAGACGAAGTGTCGATAGGTGCTTCCCTGTTTCCACCGTCGATAGATGCATCGTCCTCCTCAGCACTTCTCGAACCAGCAGAACTTGGAACATTCTGCTCATTTTGCTCATTGTGCTGCTCTTTGGTCTGCTCCGATGAGTCTGGGATGATGATTATTTCAGGAGCAGTAGGGAAACCCGGTAGTGTGAGCAATGGAACTTCACCCTCTCGAATTGTCTGTGCTTCATCTGTAGTGTTCGAGGGTGTGGACACAGGCGGTGGCAAAAGTAGAACAGTGTTGGGTGCCACCCGAAGTGCTTCAGAGGTCTCGGATTCACCTCTCGAAGCGTCTACCTGTTCATCCAGAGCAGAGTTACTGACTTGGGACAAAGGGATTGCGGCTGTTGCGATATCATCGTGAGCAACCCCAGAGGTCTCTCCTGGACCTCTCGTGAATTCAAAGTTTTGTCCCAAGGAGATAGTAGTGGCGAGCCTGATATCTTCTCGAAATCGAGCTTCTGTTTCAGGATCTTCTTCAGGCTCAGCTTCAACTTCTGGTGCATCAACTGCTATGCCCTTCCCTTTATCAGTTCTTCCACTGTTCAGCTTCATTACTTGTGTTTCGTGGGCAAGATCCATCAGTTGTTGAGCTGGGATCTCGGAGATGCCCAACTACTGGAGTGCAAACTGCTCTTCTGCCTCCATTTCAGCTGCTTGACTCATCAGTTGAGTGAAAGAACTGGTTCTCCAGTTGATCCACCTGATCACCCTGGAGAAGTCATCAAGAGTGGGTGCTTCCACTGCCAACTGAGTGGAAACTTCTTCATATAAGTCATCCCGCCCATCAGAGATGATTTCAGTGGCAGAAATTGCTGCGTCTATCTGAGCTGTGATCTCTCGACTATGCTCCAAGAGATCATCTCCCACCCTGACTGTGTAGTCTGTCTCTCGAACCATCTTACGTGGTTCTTCTGCACCGCCTTGTACTGGATCACTGATCCCAGTACCTTCAACCTCTCGACCTTGTACTGGATCACTGATCCCAGTACCTTCAACCTCTCGAGCTTGTACTGGATCACTGATCCCAGTACCTTCAACCTCTCGAGCCATCACTGGATCACTGATCCCAGTACCTTCAACCTCTCGAGCCATCTCTCGATCACTGATCCCAGTACCTTCAACCTCTCGAGCCATCTCTCGAGATAAACCAACAGAGTCACCAGTACCCTCAGCAGTAATATCATCATTAACACATAAATCTCTTGACAGGGACCTGGTAGGGGGCACTCTCTCAACCTCAGTGGCTAGTGTAGCCTGAGGTTCCCCCTCGAAGGGTACTTGTATAACTGACGGTGTCACCTCTCGAACCCGGGTGACAGCAACAGTTTTGGCTTTCCTAGTCCTCTTTGGCTGATGAACCCTTTGTATCAGTACATCGAGAGGTTCATCATCAGAATTCTTTTCCTCGGTTTGGGCTTTCCTTTTGCCCCTTCCTTTTGGCTGTGAGGGAGAAGGTGTAGCCTTAACACCTTTAGTTTTGGGGATTAGAGATTTCGTCCTACCCATATAGGTATTTCGATGAATCTCTTTTCCTTCCCTCAGTTCAAAGCCCTTCAGGCTTAGGAGAAATTGAACAACAAAGCCGAAACCAACCTTTTTACTGATCGACAGGTTGGCGTTGGAGACTGAGCGCATCACTTGCTGTTGGAGGAAGTTGAAGATAATATGTGCCCAGTCCAGCTTGTTGTTATTCCAAATGGCATGGAGGATTTTGAGGAGGTCTAGACTAACCTCGTCAGTTCCGGACACCTTGCCGAGCACAGACTTCATGATTAGGTCGGCAGCGAGAGCAAACCTCTCCTTTAGGTGGTACTTGCGGAAGGCAGAGGATGCTCTGGGTGGCGCAATCGCTAGTCGGATTTTCTCCCAGAAGGCTTGCTTGTCCAAATCGTAATCCGATAGATGCTTGACTGCTTCCTCCGATGACGCGAAATCAAATGCCGCTCTGAGGTCACCTACAGAAGTTGTGATGGGAAAATCATTAAAGCGGCTTTCGATTTTTCCCTTCGTGACCTTGGCATTTGCGAACCATTCTGTGAAGTCGAGGGGGTGAACGGTCCCGTAGTCGTGCGTCATGTATTTCATCAGTCCTGCTTTCTCAAACTTCTTCAGGACTTTTTTCGCCATTTTTGGATTAGGGGAGTTGGTGATGAAGCCGTTTCTGTCAAGGATACTCCCTGCCTTGACTTGTTTGATCTGAGAGCGAATGTGTAGCAACTCCCTTTGATATGCGTCGGAAGATGAGGTTGATGTAGAGGATTGGGACGCCATTGATGAAGGTTAGATGTTTTGGAGGGAATGTGTGCGGCGTTTAGTATTTGGGGATTTTTGGGTAAACGGTTTTAGCTTGAATCCGGGTAAAGAAGAAGGATTTGGCTTTTATGTCATGTGGATTCGGGTTGGATATATGGGTAGGGTTGAGAGCTTGACCCGATAACAGATCCCGGTTAATTTTAAAGAATTTAAAGGTCAGAAATACCCTTTATAACGGTTATGTATGTAAGATATGGTAAGGGTATTTTGGTAAAGTATAATGTGGTTTTCTGGATAGTGGGATATAAAGAGATGATATTTATATAGGCATGTTCCCACTTATCAAGATAATGCCTTTAAGAGCGGAAAAACCGTCAATAACCGATGACCACGTGTCTAGCATTAATATCCAAAGTTAGCCGTTTCCCTTCATATATTCGTTGAACTTATCGGATTCACCTCTCGAAGGTGAATTGTCTTCCACATGAGTTTAAGGATCTTCCCCCTGAGTGATTGATCCCTAAACCTCCTTATTCCTCCGTCTTGATCTGGTTAAGGATCTTCCCCCTGAGTGATTGATCCCTAACCCTCCTTATTCCTCCGTTCAGAGATATCAGTTTGTTATCTTTCGAAGTGACTTCTCGAACTACCCTTCTTCGAGACATAACGTATATAGACAAATTGATCGGGTGACCTCTCGAACTTCCTTTCGAACACAGATTGCGAGAGAAACAAGTTTGATTCATCTAAAAGATATCACTTGGAACATATCCTTAAGTTCATTTAGTGATTTCCAGATACATTACATATGAATCAATATCCTATTAGATTCCTTAGAAACTTTTGTTTGGCCTTGGTCTGCCTAATAGGAATCTATCGTTAAAGCAGGAACTAGCCATCTAAAGTCCTATTTGTCTAATAACAGAACTAGGGGTGGCTATTTCCTTTTCTTGTTCTTCTCTCCGGAGCTGCTTACTGTAGTTGGGAGTGACCATCTTCATCGCTAATCCGCTTAATGTCTTTGGATTAGGTATGATCACCCCTTTGACTGCTGCTGACCTCAGAAAGTCCCATCTGGTCTTCCTCTTCATTTCCCTTGGTTCTCCATTTGGTTGAGGAAGGCCCTTTTCCAGAATGTGCAGCAGTAGGAGTCCGTCTTGTGCAAGACTCTCTTCCTGATTCCAGTATCCCATCGTTGTGGATCTCCTTGTATTTGGGGATCCATTCACCTTGGATGGGAATAGGATTCTTGCTTGGATTATCAGGAAGCTCCGCAATCTGTTCACCCTTCGTTGATTCTGGATAGTTTTCTCCTTGAAAATCTTTGGACTTGACTGCCGGTTTCTTTCCTCTATAAAAGAATGGAACATCATCTTTTCCTTTCTTTTTCTCCATGGGAAGTTGATGATATGAACTTCTGAAAGAAACCCTCTTATTTATAGCCCAATAAGGTTATCACTTTTGAGTCACGGGATGCAATGTGAATGACCATTCAATGCTTGTGTAACTCCAAAGCTGCCATAAAGTTGATGAAACCGCCCCTCACATGCGAAACAGTTCATGGCACTAAATACAAGAAGATAAGATTTGACCATTCATCCCAATTCTATCATTCCCAATTCTAACCTTAGTTGAGAGAATCTATTTTCACATAACGCTTTTGTGAAAATATCTGCTAGTTGATCCTCCGTTGTAACATATTCCAAAATAATGTCCTTCCTCTCAACATGGTCTCGGATGAAGTGATACTTAATATCAATATGCTTTGTTCTAGAATGTAACACTGGATTGTGGGTGATGGCAATAGCACTTGTATTGTCACACATGATCTTAACCTCCTTACACTCAACCCCATAATCCAGTAATTGTTGCTTCATCCATAAAACCTGAGCACAGCAACTTCCAGCTGCTACATACTCTGCCTCAGCGGTGCTTGTAGCTATCGAATGCTGTTTCTTGCTAAACCATGAGACAAGTCTTCCACCTAGAAACTGACATGTCCCTGATGTGCTTTTTCGATCTATCTTACAGCCGGCAAAGTCCGCATCTGAATAACCCATAAGTTCGAAAGATCCACCTCTCGAATACCAAATCCAACACTTTGCGTACCTTTGAGATATCTAAGAATCTTTTTAGATGCATTTAAGTGACTTTCCTTAGGACTTGCCTGAAATCTAGCACATACACCTACTGCAAAGGATATATCTGGTCTACTAGCAGTTAAATAGAGAAGAGATCCGATGATACCTCGATAAGT
>NC_044925.1:16508939-16514246 GCF_003576645.1 Ipomoea triloba
GTGGAAGTGGCTTACATTCGGTTTTCTTCCATTCCACAACTCATATGGAGTCTTTCCAACTCCTTTTACGATCAAGGACCGATTTTGGGTGTAGCACGCTGTGTTGATTGCTTCTGCCCAAAATCCTTGTGATATGTTGGCTTGCGAGAGCATGGTCCTTGCGGCTTCTTTGAGAGTTCTGTTCCTTCTTTCAGCAACCCCGTTTAGTTGAGGTGTTCGAGCAGCTGACAGTTGATGATGAATTCCGTTCTCGTTGCAGTAGCTCTCGATTACTTGATTAACGAACTCTCCACCTTGATCTGACCGGATCTTTAGTATCGAGACTTCCTTTTCAACTTGAACTTGCTTCAAGAGATTTGGTAGGGCAACTTTTGTCTCGCTTTTCTTGGTTAAGAACACGGTCCATATGAATCTTGTGTAGTCATCTACTACCACAAGAGTGTACTTCTTTCCCTTTATGCTGGGTGGATCCACTGGGCCAAATAAGTCCATGTGAAGAAGACTTAATGGTCTAGTGGATGATGTCTCGGCTTTGCACTTGAAGGAGGATTTGATCTGTTTGCAACGTTGACATGCCTTACAAATTTTATCCTTTCGAAACGTCACTTTGGGCAGTCCTTCCACTAGGTTCCTCTTAGTAAGCTTGTTGATAGTTTTGAAGTTCAGATGACTAAGCTTACTATGCCAATCCCAGCATAAATCTTCCTTGCTCCTTGCTAGCATACATAGGGATGGTTTTGCAGACCTCCAATCCACTATGTACATGTTTCCTTTCCTTGCTGCTTCCAAGACGAGTTCGAGATATTCCTCGCTCATAATCTGACATTTGCTTTTGGTGAAGACAACTTTGTAGCCCTTGTCACAGAATTGGCTTGTACTGAGGAGATTGAACTTGAACCCTTCAACGTAGGATACTCCTTTAATAACCAGCTCATTCTTTTGGATTTCACCAACAGCTCTTGTGCGCCCCTTCTTCTCGTTGTCGCCAAATGTCACCAAGGGACCTTCGATAGGTTGGATGTTCTCTAGCAGTGTTAGATTTCCAGTCATATGTCTCGAACATCCATTGTCAATGAACCACACGTCCCTGGTGTCCTGCAAGACAATTAAGCAAGTTTAGGTACCCAAACTTTGGGTCCTGGTGGGTTAGTGAGTTTAGGCATCCATTTATACCTTATGCCCATTATTCCAGGCCTAGGTGCAATGTAGCCATTGTACGTTTGATAATCATAAGGAATGCTAGCAAATGTTTTGGACCTCTTTGGTGCATAAATCAACTTAGGTATTGACTTTTCGATCGGCTTATGCACCATGCCTTTCATACGCTGTTTGGTCATGTGAAATTGCTGAAAGTGAAGTTTCTTCCAGAAATTGTGATTCGATGACCAATTCTCACTAGATGGATAGAATCTGCCTTTCTCCATCCGTGAGTTCCTAACTGTGTGGATCTCAGACCTTCCATATTTGCCTTGAGGCGCATTATATGGAATGTAGCTTTTTCTGCACTTGGAATGGCCTTGCGAGAGATAGCAAGGTGATCTCTCGATATTGTTTACTCGGCCATTCTTTGTAGCTTTCCTATACTTTCCATTTCTGGTGTATAGGGACGGTTTATGAATAGCTACCCTGGTCTTTTCTGTTGGTCCTTTATGACCTTTAATTGGTTTGGGTTGAGATCCTCCATTTCTTGAAGTTCCCAAACCGTTGGTCTGTTTATTTCTCGAGAGATGGTCTCGATGGAACCCTAAACCGGTTCTATCACTTGTAGGTCTGTGATCATTCACCATTTTCTCCATAGCTTTGGAGGAATTAGTGTATGATGCTATAATCTTTCTAAGATCATTTTCAGTGATCTCTCGAGTTTTGCACTCTTCAGTTAGTAGGATTACTTTAGCTTCTAACTCACTTACTTTGAGAGTTAGCTCTGAATTCTCTTTCGAGACGTTCTTAAGCATATCTCTTTCAGCAGTTAGCTTGCTGTTTTCTTCCCTGATTTTGGCATGAGTGCTATTAGCGACTGCGAGATCCCTTTTAAATGTTTCAAGCATCTCAAAGGGATCTTCATCGCTTCTGAAAGAAGAACAACGAGAGGTAGAAGCAGAGCAGCGAGATGTGGAAGTAGAAGTTACCTCATTGTCAATGGCCATTAGGCATTGACTCTCTTCTTCCTCGGTGTATAAACAGATGAGCCCCCTCTCATCCTCTGAGCTGCTGCTGCTTTCACTGGAGCTCGACGTCTCGGACTCCTCGATTGTTCTCTCGAGTTCCTCAGCAACAAGCGCCTTTCTGCGCAGGTGTTTCTTTGAATCTCCCTTGAAGCCACTTTGTGCTGGCTTCTCTTTGGATTCCTCCTTTCTCCTGGAGTCCCTGCCTTCTTGGCCTTGATATTTGCTTACCCTAGGGTAAGGACAGTCAGCCTTGAAGTGCCCCGGTCTCCTGCAGTTGTAGCATAGACCTTGATCTTCTTCCTCCATTCTTCTGTATGTGTATTTCTCTTTTCTTCTTGAGGAGGAAGGTGAACTTGTATTGCTTTCCGGTGTCTTCTTCATGAATTTCCTGAATTTTCTTATGAAGAAAGCAAACTGTTCGTCAGATAAAAAATCAGTGGGATTAGAATCTGACCTTGAGGAGGTGGTTGGTTGGTCCGCAACCAGTGCCACATTCCGTCTGTCCACCACATCCTCATCTCTTGGAAACATCTCAAATTCGAAGGCTTTGAGATCTCTGAACAGTTGGTCGGTTGTGGTGTTCTTCAAATCCCTGTGATCACGCATTGTGATCACCTTCATTTCCCACTCTTTGGTAAGGCCTCGTAAGACCTTCAGGTTCAGCTCCTTTTGTGGAATCTCCTTCTCGAGATCGCTGATCTCGATTGATAGCTTCATGAACCGAGATTCCATGCTGTCGATGCTTTCCCCTGGCTTCATCTTGAAGTCCTCGAACTTCTTCATGGCCACGGTGAGCTTGTTCTCCTTCTCCTGTTCGTCACCTTCACCAATTAACATCAAAGTATCCCATACCTCTTTCGCCGTTTTGCACTTTCTTACTTTTGGGAAGATGGTTTCGTCTATAGCTCTGAAGAGAATATCCTTGGCAATGTTGTCCAAGTTGTTTCTCTTCCTATCATCACTTGTCCATTCTTCCCTAGGTTTGGGGACATACTTTGGTGTATCTCTGGTTTGCTCAGCAGCCGTGTTTACCATCATGATCTTGACTGGTCCAGATGTTATAACTTCGGCCATCTCATCATGGAGAGCTGATAGATACGCAAGCATGCGTGTTTTCCAGTTATCGAACCTGCTAAGATCAAAGAGAAGGTGTCTCGACAACATGCTGTCCATTTTTAAAATTTATCCCGTGCTTTGAAAATATTTTCAAAAGATTTTTCAAGGAAGGATCTCTAGGCAATATAAACAAAGGTTTATATCGATCAGAGAACTTGCTCTGATACCAATTGTTGGTCCCAAGGGGATGGGGTACAAGTCTAGAGGGGGGGGTNAAGTTCCCAAACCGTTGGTCTGTTTATTTCTCGAGAGATGGTCTCGATGGAACCCTAAACCGGTTCTATCACTTGTAGGTCTGTGATCATTCACCATTTTCTCCATAGCTTTGGAGGAATTAGTGTATGATGCTATAATCTTTCTAAGATCATTTTCAGTGATCTCTCGAGTTTTGCACTCTTCAGTTAGTAGGATTACTTTAGCTTCTAACTCACTTACTTTGAGAGTTAGCTCTGAATTCTCTTTCGAGACGTTCTTAAGCATATCTCTTTCAGCAGTTAGCTTGCTGTTTTCTTCCCTGATTTTGGCATGAGTGCTATTAGCGACTGCGAGATCCCTTTTAAATGTTTCAAGCATCTCAAAGGGATCTTCATCGCTTCTGAAAGAAGAACAACGAGAGGTAGAAGCAGAGCAGCGAGATGTGGAAGTAGAAGTTACCTCATTGTCAATGGCCATTAGGCATTGACTCTCTTCTTCCTCGGTGTATAAACAGATGAGCCCCCTCTCATCCTCTGAGCTGCTGCTGCTTTCACTGGAGCTCGACGTCTCGGACTCCTCGATTGTTCTCTCGAGTTCCTCAGCAACAAGCGCCTTTCTGCGCAGGTGTTTCTTTGAATCTCCCTTGAAGCCACTTTGTGCTGGCTTCTCTTTGGATTCCTCCTTTCTCCTGGAGTCCCTGCCTTCTTGGCCTTGATATTTGCTTACCCTAGGGTAAGGACAGTCAGCCTTGAAGTGCCCCGGTCTCCTGCAGTTGTAGCATAGACCTTGATCTTCTTCCTCCATTCTTCTGTATGTGTATTTCTCTTTTCTTCTTGAGGAGGAAGGTGAACTTGTATTGCTTTCCGGTGTCTTCTTCATGAATTTCCTGAATTTTCTTATGAAGAAAGCAAACTGTTCGTCAGATAAAAAATCAGTGGGATTAGAATCTGACCTTGAGGAGGTGGTTGGTTGGTCCGCAACCAGTGCCACATTCCGTCTGTCCACCACATCCTCATCTCTTGGAAACATCTCAAATTCGAAGGCTTTGAGATCTCTGAACAGTTGGTCGGTTGTGGTGTTCTTCAAATCCCTGTGATCACGCATTGTGATCACCTTCATTTCCCACTCTTTGGTAAGGCCTCGTAAGACCTTCAGGTTCAGCTCCTTTTGTGGAATCTCCTTCTCGAGATCGCTGATCTCGATTGATAGCTTCATGAACCGAGATTCCATGCTGTCGATGCTTTCCCCTGGCTTCATCTTGAAGTCCTCGAACTTCTTCATGGCCACGGTGAGCTTGTTCTCCTTCTCCTGTTCGTCACCTTCACCAATTAACATCAAAGTATCCCATACCTCTTTCGCCGTTTTGCACTTTCTTACTTTTGGGAAGATGGTTTCGTCTATAGCTCTGAAGAGAATATCCTTGGCAATGTTGTCCAAGTTGTTTCTCTTCCTATCATCACTTGTCCATTCTTCCCTAGGTTTGGGGACATACTTTGGTGTATCTCTGGTTTGCTCAGCAGCCGTGTTTACCATCATGATCTTGACTGGTCCAGATGTTATAACTTCGGCCATCTCATCATGGAGAGCTGATAGATACGCAAGCATGCGTGTTTTCCAGTTATCGAACCTGCTAAGATCAAAGAGAAGGTGTCTCGACAACATGCTGTCCATTTTTAAAATTTATCCCGTGCTTTGAAAATATTTTCAAAAGATTTTTCAAGGAAGGATCTCTAGGCAATATAAACAAAGGTTTATATCGATCAGAGAACTTGCTCTGATACCAATTGTTGGTCCCAAGGGGATGGGGTACAAGTCTAGAGGGGGGGGG
>NC_044925.1:16515307-16542001 GCF_003576645.1 Ipomoea triloba
TTGTTACTCCACCTCTCGAGCACTTGACCTTTGATCACCAAGCCCGCGTCAAGCCTCAGGATCTTCACAAGACAGCTCCCAGGTTACTCCGCCTCTCCAAGGTCTTTCTCCCCGCTTCCAGCTACTCCACCTCTCCGAGCACTTAACCTTTGATCACCAAGCCCGCGTCAAGCCTCAGGATCTTCACAAGACAGCTCCCAGGTTACTCCGCCTCTCCAAGGTCTTTCTCCCCGCTTCCAGTTACTCCACCTCTCGAGCACTTGACCTTTGATCACCAAGCCCGCGTCAAGCCTCAGGATCTTCACAAGACAGCTCCCAGGTTACTCCGCCTCTCCAAGGTCTTTCTCCCCGCTTCCAGTTACTCCACCTCTCGAGCACTTGACCTTTGATCACCAAGCCCGCGTCAAGCCTCAGGTTTCTTTCACTCGGACAGCTGCCAGGTTACTCCACCTCTCTTGCTTAATCCAAAGCAAGGTGTTTTTGGTTGTCACAGTTGAATGCAACAAACTCCAATCTGACCACAAGCTATCGTTAAATCAACTTCGATGTAGAGCAGCTTTGGTCACCTTCTAGATGTATAACAGTTTAAGCTTTGTAACTCTCTCAAACACTAAGATGTGTTTTCTCGCTGTTTTGAATATCAGGATGATATTCCAAGTTTAGCACTTGCACTAGAACGTTTGTATCAGACACCTCTTTTGAATTTTCTAACTCTGTTCACCGAACTCTTGAAAACCCCTTTTCTTTCTGTGCCTTTACGTCCTTATATATGAGAGTAGAGGAATAATTCCGTTGGAGGGAAAATTATTCCGTTTGAAATTTGTCTCCCATGCTGATCATGGGTCTTGCATATTTTCAGCATATTTCATGGAGTAGTGATCTTGTAACTTGAACCTCTTTGTCTTGTAGTGAATATTCCATAGTTCACTTTTCTTGGGTCCATGCTCCACTTTCGTCTTTTGGTAAAAGTTACTCTTTTTATATTCCCATTATTCCTTGTTTGTAGGGAATCAGACTACTTCAGCATTGGTGCACCTTTTGACCGTTTGTGGTGGAAATCTGACGTGTCATCCATTTCCGCCCATTTTGAAATCTTCACGTTCGGCACCTCTTCATTATTCCATCTCCATGATATTCTTCTTTTCCAAACTTTAAGTATGCTTCCTGACCGTCATTCAGCTTTGTTGGAGAATTGTTAGTTTATCGAGACCAAGGTTGATGTCTCGATTGTTTGATGTCTCGAACCCAAGCATCAAGAGGTCTACCTCTCAAACTCTGCTTATGTCTCGAACTGGATGGTTGTATCGAGAGGTACTACCTCTCGAACTCTGCTTATGTCTCGAGACTTAGTTGATGTCTCGCAGACCCTTATTCCTCCAGAGTTGTCCCATGCTTTCTTCTGATATGTCTATATGATTACAACACGAGACTTCTAAGATGTTCAAACAAGTTTACCTTAAGCTTAAATATTTTCCGAGTTGAGCTCAAGTTACCCGGTTGTATTTTCGCTCTTAGTTTACTTGTCGAACTTACATTGATTCCTATCTTTCGAGACTTTGGGGATTTCTACTTAACAGTTGGTATCATCAAAACCTATTACATGATGTTCCTAACAAGTTCCACATATTGATCATGGTATTCTTGAATTGTTGTTCCCTTCTGTTTCAGTCGAAGAAACTCCTCGCATTTAATCCCTTTTATGCGCTCGGTATAAAATTGCCCCCTCAATTCCACTTTGAACTCTTCCCAGCCAAACTCTGGGTCTTGTAGTAGATCAGGTCCAACTGTTGACCACCAGTTGTCAGCAGCTTTCGTCAAGTAGTACACTGCAGAAGGCACTCACTGATTCGCAGGACAATTCACTGCGTTAAGTAACTTGTCAAACGTCCGAATCCACTCTTCTAAGATCACCGGGTCTTTTTCCCCGGCGTAGTATGGCGGTTGCCGGTTTGCTATAGACTTAGCGATATCGACCCGTGGCCGTCCCTGATTCTGGTTCTGAACTTGCTGAGCCATCATGAACTCAACCATTCGCTCCATTGCTTGGGCCATGCGGTCTATCGCCGAAATATTATCGTCGTTACCAACGGGTATATTACGTCGCGGTGGCATTCTCACTGAATGACGATTTCAAGTTAGCGTCTTTACATAGGATTCTCTAAAAGTTAACTAGTTAAACAATTAGTATAGCAACTTAGATATTACTCAAGTTCTATACTGTACTTCCTAACATTTTCTTAAACTTACCCATTAAGTAAGGGCTTCAATCACAGCATAATGATAATCAACACATTATGCTAACAACTTATAATAATCCTAAGCAAGGATTAACACATGTAGAAAATCACAAATATTATTCATGCTTATTCAACAATAAGAATCATAAGATTCTATAGAGTAGAAGTAAAATACCGCCTTTTTATGCCGCCCGGCTTCCGTTCCAGTCCTGCTCCGAAGTTATGCTCCTTAACAATAAGGTTGGGTTAATCTTAACGAACCTAAGCTGACCTGACGTGGCTCTAACCTAGGGCTCTGATACCAACTTGTAACACCCCGGCTCGGCTATACCGTACATCCGGAGTAATTACCGCCACACTTAGAATGAAGTCTATCAATTCCTAATAGAATTCGTTCTAAATGCACAGGCTAAAAAGAATTTGGTTCACGCAACTAAAACTTACCAGAACATACACTTCCTAATATATATAAACATCAACAGATATATATATTTTTATATACATATATATATATATAGGTCAACCGGTAATATTTACATAAGTTTTAGCAGGGTTAACATAAGATAAACTAGATCCCACTAGCCATCTAGTATCTATCATGGCTATCAAAAATATATACACCAAAAAGAGTTTGATTTCCTTTGAAACAGAAACACAACCTACTCAAGGAGATGATATACCGGGCCACAGAATGTCCCCCACACAAGATGTCATTCTCCCGTAAACCAGGTGATATGGTCTAGGAAGTTGCACGGGGTAATCACCATCATCCACGCATCCCACTCTTCCGGAGGACTAGGGTCCCACGGATAAGGGTAACGCACAACAAACACTAGAGGGTCACTCTCCTCTATCATCTCAATAGGGTAGAAACCATAGCTCGCCTGAACAGCATCAATGAAAGTCAGCGGGCTACTAGGGAACAAAGGCATGACAAGGTCCGTCAGTAAATCAGAAACAAAAGCATAGTCAGTAGCAGACACGGGGTCAAGATCGGGAACCGGATCAAAGGCGTCAACTGGGTCAGGGGCGTAGACAAGGTCTGGAGCATGCACTAGAGCCGGAGGATCTGGAGCGTAGCCTGGAGCATATGGGTCATCACCCGTCAGAAAGTGCGTATAGTCCTCGTAGTCAAGGAGGGGAAACATGAACTCTAATGAATTATTAGAGTTCTCTGGGCTGCACGAGCCCACGCTAGATAACATCTGATAAGAAACACAATGAAGTGTAGTTAGCACGACGGCTAAGTAAGGAAATTCATTGCCACTCAAGCGTAGACAAAGGTTTTAAAACATGGTAGCAGTATAAAAGCTTATAAAGTTTTTACCTATGCTTTGGAAATTTATCTGCAACCAAACAAACCATAGCATAGCATAACAGCATATATATATAAGGGCGATTACATAAACTTTTCCTTCATATTAAATATAAGGACATATTAATCACTCCAAGTTATAAATACATATATTTTAGACAAATAAATAAACTTTCTATTTCAAGAATTTCAGCCTTTTCAACTAGAACCGCAGCTCTAATTCTTTTAATTACCTGAACCGCAGCTCAGTATATCAATAGTTTTTATAATTACTTAGTTTCCCCCTGGATATGCGTGAGGCATCATTTATGAACATTTCTCAATTCCCCTTTTTAAACCTTGGGCTATGGCATTCTCCAACCTTCCCATAGGTCTCCTTATCCCAACCTCGGGCCATGGCACTCCAGCCCTCCCGTAGGTCCAACCTTATTCCAACCCCGGGCCATGGCAATTAAGCCCTCCCGTAGGTCCCTTTCTCAAAATCTCTGCAACATATCCAGAAACTAAGATTTTCAAAACATTCTTTCTTTCCTGTACATAATTAGTATTTTCTTCCCACATCTCAAAACATTTATTTCATTCAAAATCAAGCTGATTTGCCCATAGGCCTTCGAGTATTATGACACAAGCATACTTAAACATTTAACCAACAATAATACCGTGGAAAACAATTTAAACATAGTTTGAAATTTTTTCTGAAAATTAAAATCTGGACAGAACATTCTGGACGCCTGTGGACGCATGGTGGACGCGTCCACCTTGGCGTCCACACCTACGGCTTCTTCTCTTATTTTCCGAAAATCACTGGACGTCAGTGGACGCACGGTGGACGCGCATCCACTGGGGCGTCCACACTTACGGCGTGTCTTCGAAAAACTGGACACCAGTGGACGTACGGTGGACGCGCGTCCACTGGGGCGTCCACTCACACGGCAGTAGCTTTCTAGACAGCAAAACAGTGTAAAAACACCTATTTTGTTAACATTTTTCCTTGACATAAATTATATGGACGTAATTATAGTATATACATGCATGCATACGTTAAAGTCATGCATATCAAGAGTAATATAAAGCTCAACCACATATTTTTACATAGAAATTAACTAAGAAGTTGAAACTTAATCACATAGTTTTCATATTAAATTCCTAACTCCATAATACATATACCTATACAATTGTCCATTTTCAAGTGACTAGCCAACTTAAGGAATTTCCTTACCTTTTTAGAAGCTTTAGAACCGAAACAAGAGTTGAAGTTCCTTATTCCCAAAAATCCACCGAAGGTCCTAAACAATTTCATCATAATAATAACATTCTCAAGAGTTCTTAATTTATGATTAAATCTTAGAAAGAGTTCTAACTCACTAAACCAAATAACTTACTTGGTGTTAAAGAGCTTAAAGATTTTAGGCTATGGAGTTTCCTTTGAAGATCAACAATGGGGATGAAGAAACACTCTCTCTCCTCTCCTTATAATTTTCGGCCAAGGGGGGGAAGACTCACAAAATCTTGGAGGCTAAGTTAACATGATCTTATCCAAAAGAAATCATTATTTTAATTTATGATATTTTTGAAGAATGGATTTTCTAGACAGTTAGGGATTAAATCAGATAAATCCTTGGTGGAAAATAGCTTAATTCGGGAAATTCTTAATACCAAAATTATTCTAAAATTAATCCCGATATTAATCACCCAAATTACGAATTTTTCAGCACATCGCGAAATTTAGCGGTTCGCAGGCTCGTAACAAGTTCCATCCTTATAACTCATCTAGTATCAATCTTAACTAAGTAGAATGTTCATAATGAATCACATTATGCAATATAATCCATTTCTTATGAAAATTCGAACCAAATATGTGTCCCTAAAATTTTCACGGTTCGTGCCTGGTACGTAGATCGTAACTTATTAATAACTATTTTTAAAAAAAAATTCTGAAAGTACCAGGGTTCATTTCATAAATATTATAGCTTAAAATAAAAATATTTATTCCTCGAACTCAAAAATTATCGGAATAGGTGAGGGTTACAAATATAAACAAAGGTTTATATCAATCAGAGAACTTGCTCTGATACCAATTGTTAGTCCCAAGGGGATGGGGTACAAGTCTAGAGGGACCCCATCCCCTTGGGACCAACACATTTTAGGGTGTTTTATCGTGTCTATAGCATCCTTACTTGGTAAATTATGTTCATAAATGCTTGAAAATCACTAACAGATGCACAGAAGCTACTTTTAGCTTAAAAGAAGTAAAACAGGAGCCCCGGGAGCAAATAGGACCAAAAGTTTAGCTTAAAGAGCAAACCAGGCAAGAGCGGAGCCCCGGAGGACCAAACTGGATGGCCACACGCGTGTGAGCATGCGTGAAAACTTTCCAATAGCTTCCCACGCACGCTCACACGCGTGTGAGAGGCGTGGAGACGGTGATGCGCGAATTTCGACTAGGGTTGTCATTTCGGAGACTATTTAAACCCCTTTGATGGATTTTCAGAGGAGGTTCCCAGAAAATTAGTTTTCCCTTTCTTAGTTTTTCCTTTGGAGAGCTTTCTCTATTTTTTCTTAGTTTTTTTAGATTAGATCAATCTCCATTGTAGCAAGACAACAAGCTTGGATTGAAGATCTTATTCTCTCTAGGTGATCTCTATTTCATTTCTATAATTTTAGCTATCTTGTTCTTGGATTAAATTAGTCTTTGTTTGCAATTTCATATTATGAGTAGCTAGTTTAGTCTAGGGATTTGGATTGTGTGATTGAATATTGCTAGTGTGATGATCTTATCTCTATATCTTGGATCTATGAGTTTGTGTTGATGGATTATCTATTCTTGTCTATTGATTGTTGTTTTGATGAGATCTTGTTTGGATTTGGTCAATCTAGATGAGAGATTGAGCTCTTAACTCTTTCATGTCTTTGATTAGAGTTAGGATTTGAAGCTTGACACAATCATAGTTCCTATGGACTTCTTAAGAATAATAGGATAGTGTGTAGCTTAAGTGTTTGATAAAATTCCTCTTAGAACTTTGGATGCTTGAAGGCACTCCTAAGTCAAAGAAGCCTTAGTACACAAAGGTGGAAAAGGACTAAGACAATACACTCTTGAATAGACAATATCCTAGCAATCCTAATCCATGACCTTAGACACTCCACTATGCAATATCCATGAACACTATCCAATCCCTACCCCTTTTACATATTTCCAAAACACTCTTTACTTTACTACTCTTGCACTCAAACCAACCAAATGAACTACTCTCGCTCACAATTCCACCCTTCACCACAATCAAATCCTATGCATGATCCAATCTAGTAAACTCCCGAACACTTGACACACCTCCACGTCCCTCCTTCGAGACCGACACTCGGGGAGCCACAGACTTTCCGTTTTAACATACAAATATCTTTTGACACCTCAACCCCACGCAAAACTACACGTTGTCAGATACATTGTTATGGGATGACTTGATAGACTTGTATTAAGCCTACATTGCTTCAATACACTAGAAATTCCATGTTTTAACATCTCTTTGTGACTAGATCTTGAAATTCCATGTTTTCAACCTTGAGCTAGTCTAGAGGAAGAAGATGAAGTTGACCATATGTTGACCTTTTGACTATGAAATGAGTATGGAATAGAATGAGCTAGTTCTTGCATGTACAAGATAGAATTGTTGATGGATATCAAAATGATGGTTGCATGCATTGAATTCTTATGATCTTTTCTTTAAAATATGTGCAATATTGTTCATAATCAATGTTTAAATTGGCAAGTGATTTTCCTTGTGTTGCTTTAATTGCCCATGTCATAGGAAAGATGTCTTCACCACATGACCTTGCACAACAAATTGCTCAAAGGCTCCAAAGAGGGAAAGCCCAGTAGAAGAAAATAGTGCGAGGAGTGCTAACACTCGCTATATTGAAGTACCCATCGAAACTCAAATTTTACTGATGACAGCAACCATGCTAGGACAGTAGAGACAGCTGTTGAATTTCCCTATTGTGCAATGGAGGTATGTCGACTTGACAGTATTGGAGGATTATGAATGCAAGTATGGACTGGTGAGGTTGATCGTAGAACTTTATTGGAACAACTTGTTGGGCTGGAGACAGGACACTTTCATTCCCCTAGTCCACGAGTTTATTGCAAGCTTAAGTGTTGAGGGAGTAGCTGGAGATCTCTACAGCCCGACCATTAAGTTTCGACTCTTCAATCAGGATTATCACATATCGGCCAACCGTTTGGGTGTTCTCCCAGGATTCTACGATGAGGAAGACCAGTCGAAGCACTGGTACTGAAGATTAAGGCATGACTTTGGAGATAGGGACATTCCGAGAAAGTATTGGTCAATGATCTCAAGGCCAGGAGTCGAATGGGTTGGGTCAAGGGTAAGAGTCTCCCAAATCGTAAGATAGGACTTAAAGGTCTTATGGAAGGTTATTGCTCACTCATGGGAAGGCAGGCTGGAGACCTATGACCGAG
The DNA here is from genome assembly GCF_003576645.1 of Ipomoea triloba. Lineage (NCBI taxonomy): Eukaryota > Viridiplantae > Streptophyta > Magnoliopsida > Solanales > Convolvulaceae > Ipomoea > Ipomoea triloba. The sequence goes on from NC_044925.1 coordinate 16,523,337, forward strand.
TCTCGAAGGCGGAACTATTCATACTATGGAGTATGGACACAGGGCACTCGGTGAATATGAGCTCAATTTGTAAAAACTTGCTTGTTGCACAACAGCAAGAATCGGCTAGGGCAATCTTTGTAGGTCCTTTAGTGACGAGACTGTGTGTCTCTTTAGGCCATCAAACGAAGATTCATTGGTTTGAACACAGGCTTCGAGGCGCACAAATTTCTCCTTTATCTCTCGAAGATGTCGCAAAGCTCAACTTAAGACAACTGACGCGAACGAGGGTAGATGATGAGATGGCGGAAGACCATGCTAACATGCCAATGACATCCCCAGGGTTCACAACCTCACCAATGTCATTCCTTACCCCATCCTCAAATGAGTTGTGCTCGCCTGTGGATTCTTCGATGTATTCTCCACCACCCCGAGAGCCTGGACCGTCTGTACCTCCACCACAACCCGAAGAACAAAACCCCAATTCCGCTAGTTTCAACATCCCGAGCTGGTTCACCCCAGTCATTGATTGGAGATCCCTCCAAAATTTCCAATACCAATTGCACCTGGAGCAAATGCAGAAACTGGATGAGATTTCGAGAGAGATTAAGGAAATCAAGAGAACATGAAGAAAGGAAGAAACTGAAAAAGAAAAGATAAAATTTTATGATGATGAGTTGTGACCTGATAATTCTGAACAAATGATTGTGGACAATTTCTTTACTTTTGTTTATATTTTTAGCTATATTTCTGTTTATGCTTTATCTTGCACGTTTCGTCTAGCCAAAGACGTTAAACGTGGCGCTTATGGGAGGCAACCCACAAATAAGGAGAAGAAGGGACCACTCTAACACCAATGAAAGACCAATCTTGGAAGGTATGATCTCAACTCCTAATTTATTTCCTTACCATTACTCTGACCATGTTTTGAAGGGCGAGAATAGATTGCAAAACTTCGATGGGGATACAAATTGTAAGTACTTCTTTTATCCTAATTCGACGCCCTATTTGATTTAATTGCTTTATTTTCTAGAATCACAAATGAAGAGCTGCATAACATTGTTGTGTCGGATATAGTCTGTTTATCTAGAATTGTTTTAGCCCAGTTCACACTTTTAAGTGTGGAAAAGGGGCGTGTGTAGAACCCTTAAACATATATCCTTTTTCCCCGTTCCTTATGGAAACATCGAGGACGATGTTTACTTTTAAGTGTGGAAAGGGTGTATGCTTCTTGAAACAGTTAATTGATTAAGTGATAAGGTATAGGAACCTAGAGGGTGTGTTATTGCCAATACTATCTGGGAGGGCTCCTAACCTTGTGCCAAGGATTGAATGTCTTAAATATGCTTTGGAAGTTTCACTTTGCACCAATTTGCACATTCCGACCCAAATTGAAAATTTTTTATGAGTGCTTGCATGCTTTCACCTTGTATTTTGTTTGGACCTCAGTCAAGGATCTCTCGAAGTGGGAGTGTGAATTTCTTGAGTTTTAGAAAGATAACAATTGCGAAGCCTGGAAACTGAACTAATCTTAGCAGGACATGGGGCAAAAGGTGAGCCTAAGTAAGTTTTGATTGAAAACAATCCCTAATCCCTAGAAAAAGGCATGAGGGGTTGATACGGAGAAAAGTGAAAAGGCCTAAGGCCATTCCTAGAGATAAAAACGAGGTGAGTCATCTTGTCTAGATAAGGGGTAACCATTGCACTGTCTTCGAAAAAGCATGGAGATCCATGTGAAGTTGGTTGCCCCGAAGAGATCTTGAAAGATGAGAAAATAGAGAGGAGGTGAGCCACTTCACTAGGATTCAGGCACCCATTGCACTGACCTTCGAAAAAGCATGGAGCTCCATGTGAAGTCGGGTTGCCTGATAACGTTATCCTAGGAAGTGAGAAAATAGAGTGATCGCCCAAGCCATGGCGATGAGCGGTCCATGTCCTCATTTATATAATGTAAAAGGCTTTGGCGTTAGGTTGGAAATCGGCTAAGGGGTGAGCATCGTTCCCACTAGTCGGATCGGCTGGAGGCCCTTAGAAAATACAAGGTGAAATCCAATTGTCACTTGCATGCTTAAAGGTGTGAACAAAAACTTCTCATATAATATCCATCTCTCGAGACCTTAACTTCCTTAGCATATTTCTTACATTTGGTTGGCATGAATTTAGCAGTCTTGGTAGATAGTGTAGGGGATTTCACCCACTCAACTCCGAACACCTACACATCACTTGATCGGTTAACCATGAAAGAAAGAACTATTCTTGGTGCTTACATGATTAGGGTTTAGAAAATTATGCTTGCTTGAGGACAAGCAAGGTTTAAGTGTGGAAACTTTGATAAGCACCAAGAATAACACTTATAAGGGGTCTTTATTAGATTAAAAGTGTATCGTTTTGACATCCAACTACAACAATTGCATGCATTTTAGCTCAGATGTGATCAAAATCGTCTAACAACATTTCTAGAAAGAGTTTTGAGGTATTTCACAGGTTGGAGAGGGATTTGAGACTAAAATAGAGCAAAAGACAAACAAGCCGCAATGCAGTAGCGTCCCACGGAGCCTCACACGCGTGTGGCTGGGCGTGGAATAATTCCAGTAAGCTCCCACGCCCACCACCACGCGTAGAAGCAAGTGTGGTCGGGCCAAGGGTCATTTTGGGAAATTTGTTCTCTTTTTGTCACCTATATAAATCCCTTTTGCCCTAAACCTAGGGAGGAGGAGGGGATTAGATCAGAAAATTCATAGAATAGGGTAGAATAGATCTAGAGGGTTTTCTCCCCTCCTGGGGAAAATTCCTTTCTCTCATAGTTTAGAATAGATCAAGGGCAAGATTGAAGATTGGGATTTCAAGATCAAGATTGTAAAGATCCCCTTTCTAAGGGTGGTAACCATTCTCTCCAATTTCTAATTCAATACTTATTTCTTTGAACTTTCCTTTCTTTTTCTTGTTTCTTTAGCATGATAGAGTAGATTAGATAGGAGATTGGTGGCCCCATGATAGGTCTATGTGGATGTTGAATATTATTTTACTAGTACAAAATTGACCATATAAGCATCATTTTACACTACGCCAATTTAAACAGGTGTAGTGTATTCGATGGATCCCAAACTTTACGCAGCACCCAAAGAGATCAGGTGCCGCGTAAAGTAAAATATTATTTTATTATTTAACTTTACGCAGCACTTGTGATTTGTCAGTGCCGCGTAAAGTGAAATAATAAAATAATATTTCACTTTACGCGGCACCGGGTGCCGCGTAAAGTCAACCAAAAAGGGGCATATCTGCGCAAAACGAACAGATCTGCGCAATAAGCAAACTTCAGTCAAAAATTAAACGAACAGTGCTGCGTCGCCTTGTTTTTTTTTTTTTCAGATCGTAATATTCTGTCGCCGCTCCCATTTCCTTTCCTCCACGTCTGAGACCACAACCATTTCCCCTCCATTCCTCTCCTCCAAGTCTGAGGCCATAGATCTGAAGCCACAACCATTTCCTCTCCTCCAAGTCTGAAACCACAGATCTGAAGCCACAACCATTTCCTCTCCTCCAAGTCTGAAACCACAGATCTGAAGCCACAACCATTTTCTTTCCATTTCTGCCGGATCTGAAGCCACAGCCGACGCCGCCCTTCCTCTGCCTCAGCAGCCATCCGACTCCACCACCGAAGCCTCAGTCGCCCTTCTTCCGCCGTAGCGAACCTTCTTCCGCCGAAGCTGCGTCACTAGCGACCGCCACCACCCCGGACCTACCGAATCCTCCCCCACAACCGGTAAGTTTATTTATTTATTTTATATTTAATTTATTTCAATTTTTTGTTGATTTATTTCAAATATTGTTGTTATTGTGATATTTTAAGAAATTTATTTTGAGTTTTTTGTTGATTTATTTCGAATTTTAGAGTTATTGTGCTATATTTGATTTTAAATAAAATGTATTTCGAATTCAAACCTGGTTTTTCACCCTTCTCTTCCTCCTCCTGCTGTTGTATATATTCTGTTATTATTAGAGTCTCTGATGTATGTTCTTTTTTTTTTTTTTGAAAAGCTCTGATGAATGTTCTTAAATATGAAAAATAGAGTACTACACTATTTTAAACATGATAAATCTTCTAAAACATCAACTCTAGCAAAGAATAAATACTGCACTTTATGTTGTTTTAGTCAGTCTAATGCATTGGAATGAACTTGATGTAAATAAATTATAATGTTAGGGTTCACATTTACGGAAGTAAACTTTGTTCGTGCAAGGGTTAGTAAAGTTGTCTGCTGCCACTTCTCATCAGATGGAAAGCTGCTTGTCAGCTGTGGCCATGATAAAAAGGTGAACAATTTCTCGCCAAGTAGAGCTACTGAATTTTCTCACTAGTTCATATTATGTTGTGTTGTCTGTCCTTGTGTTCCTTAAATTATGGTGTTATGGATCCATTGTTTGATTTGTAGGGTCATACGAAACCAATTCACTCTGTGTGCTGGTATGAAGCAGTCCATTTTTTATGAACAAACTTCAAATGGAGGCTATATCCTTACTTGAGTTGTGTAGAGTGCAATTAAAAGGCTATATCCTTACTTGAGATTATTGTATACTGTATGGTTTTTCTTTTTATTGAGGTTATTGTATTCTGTTGCAAAGGAGCATTCTAGCTTTGGGGAGATTACTGAGTCAAAGGTAGCGTGTGTTAATTTGCATAAAATTATGCATTGTACATTCATGATTCTGGATCTTGTTGGCAGACTTTTCCCATCTTTGAGTTATCTAATATTTTATTTAGACTGCTTGATTGTTTTCAAGCTTCAAGCTGGTTCTTATTATGCATGTATAATTACTTTGCTATGTCTATATATATATATAGGCTGGTCAAGGAGCACTGCTTTTGATACACTGCATGAAGGATTCAATACAAGTTTGACCTATTACTAAAACACCTCTTGACTCAAAATTATTCTAGATAGAAATAGAAATCTTTGCTTTCTGTTCCATATTACTTTATGTTTGCAGTTCTGAATATAAATGCAATTCAAGCTTTCATTTGTTGTCCACTAAATACACTCCTCCACAGAAGTACATAAAGAAACTGTTATTTAATTGTAAATGCCTAAAGAAATACAGAACTAAGTTCAACATTTTAAACCAAATTAAATAATTGAATGCATATTCTAAGGCAGCAGCAGCTTCTGCTTGAAGTTCTTTGATGGTGAATCTATGAAGGTTACTTTTAAGTTTTCATTTTGATACTTCAAAGAATTGAACAAGTGGGATATTGAGGGACCTTATCCATTCAATCCTTAGTTGTGTTAATGTTCAAGCCTGCATTTCAATTTTGCTTCTGTGACAGTAATTTTGTTTTGAATGCTCATTTCCTTTATGGTGTTATTTTTCTGGCAAGCTTTGTTGATTGTGATTCGTCTGAAATTATAAGTTGCAGGCTTGCAGCCTTCCTGTAGTCTATAAATAGTCCATGAATCTTACCACTGCCCTAGCCTTCCTGTAGTATCATTAATTCCGATCCTATTAGAGTATGTGTTTATGCTTTGTTTGTTGCGGACTTAGATATTTCTCAAGAGTCCATATTGCAGGGTGTTGATGAGCCGACTGTTCGTAGTCTTAATGGATGCAGAGCTACTGATCAAGTTTTGCATTTAGTTCCTAATATTCAAGTGCTTGTGAGCTATATCGCAACGAAATTATTTCCGTCGCGATTTTCCGTCGCGAATCGCGATTTTTCTTGTAGTGACAGGTGCCGCCGAAAGTATTTAATTAAAAAAAAAAAGAAAATTATATGCTTTCCGCGGCACCCGTTACGGGTGCTGCGGAAAGCCTACCCTTTCAGCGACTGCACCATAGGCTACACCTGTAGAGGTGTAGCGAAAACACTTTTATAGGTGTAGCGTATGACTCTTTTTGTACTAGTGTTTCTTTGAATTGTGAGTTTGGTTGTTGGATGATGAACTTGTGTGGATGATGTTCTTTAAGCTTTGTGCCTTTTGTGGCCACATTAGGTAGCAAACCCAAAGGAAGTGAGTGTGTGCGCGATAGCGGCCACTCATGAGTCTAACTCACCCACATCTTTGCTCTTAGTCCGAGAGGAGTGGTAGACAAAGTGTTCGATAAAATGCCCCAATCGAATGAGGATGTGGGAGTCCAAAGTGTGACGCCACTGGGTGATGTGCCATGAACTCCCTAGTCTATTCCACGTCTTGCACTCGCAAACCTATCAAAAGATAGACCACATAGAGAAACCTAAAGCTCAAATCTCCACTTTGCTTTTCTTTTATTTATTTTACACAACTACTACCAACCTTTCAAACTCCCCTACAAATGAATCCAACATTTAGCCAATCTCGTAACTCTTTTCCTTTAACCTCTTAGATGCCAACACACCTATTCGGTTTCCATTCGTCATCCTTGAGAGATGACACTCGGGGAGTCTTGACTCTTCGTTTTACCACTTCACCTTCACCCCCACTAAAACCACAACATCAAATACTCTAATAGTCTAATAAGTAATAACTTAATAAAATAATAAGTAATAACTAAATTAAACTAATAAGTAATGCACTAATAATTAATAACTAATAACTAATAACTATTTAACTATTAAAGTGTAACGACTTACAATATTAAACACTTTACAATTATTAATACTTGTGACTCCTTATTATCACTTTAATAAGATTATCACTTATTTAAGTTATTTATTTTTATTTTGTGACTCCATTTAGTAAAGTATTTAATTATATTATTAATAACTCCGCAATCATAATTCAAGACAATAAAAGACTACATTTTCTCACTATATTTTTTAATAACAATAAAAGAAAGAAATATAAACCTATTGCATGTGTGGTATAATCCAAACCATGAATATTCACTAAATTCAACTCGCTTAGATGAATTTTTTTTTTACATAATAATAAGTGGTAAATTGGAGTAAATTTTAAAATTTGTACATCACATATTCGGTCTACTTAATATTTTAACTATTAACTTTAATATTGGATGAATGAAATTTATTTAAAATTTTGGTAAAGATTTATTTACCTTTAAAACTTTTGAAATTAAGTTATTATGTAATAGTATTTATATTATATTAATTTTTATAATAGATTATAAACTTTAATATGTTTATTTATTTTATATTGTTTGAATTTTTTATTAAGACAATGAAAAATAGATTGTATTCACACAATAGAAGTGAAGCAAAATTTTAAAATGTGCAGTCACTCTGAAGTGGGGCCATGGTGAGTTTTGAATTACAATAATGACAAATAAAATTTAAATTATATTTAGTTTTATTATATATATGGATCCTGAACTTAATTTGCGTATTTTTGTTATATATTGTTTAATTATTTAGTTAGTATTCACACTCAATGGAGCGGAAGTAAATTTCTTAAACGTACACACACTCTAATGTGAGTATGTGATGTTGGTGAGTTGTGAAATTACAAGAATGGAACAGATAGTGAATGCAATCAATTAATTTCAAATTAGTCTTATTCAAGTTATCCCCGAATTACATATTATAAAAGTTTATTAAAAAAATGCTCGACATTTAATACATAGTAAAATTCAAGTAGTTTATACACTTTACTTTTTTCACATTTTCAAAAGTGATAAAGAAAACATACTTTTTTTTTTTTTAAATATCGAAGGACTTGGAATGCATTAAATAAGATTACATCCAAAACTAATTATTGCATGTACGTTAAAGTAAATATAATAATTACATACGTTACAGTTCTAGACATGACAAATTGACACCGAGTCAACTATAATACCAAACTAATTGCATATACGTTACAACTTATAAAGTCGAAAACACATTACGCACCGTCTTCCTCGAGTCCATCACACAAAGTTTTCTAATACAATTTATCTATTTTGTGTGGTTTGCAGACTAGCACACATGAGTGGGAGTGTATATTTTCATTTTTCAAGTAGTGGTTGTGCGGGCTTTCCATCGTCACAAAAAAAAAAAAAAAAAACTTAGTTGAGAATGTATTTACTAAACACAGTTTAATAATTTGTATCATATTACATTTTCGAATCGGGCGCATGTTTTATATATACCATCTATATAAAATTCTGTCTACACAATAACATAATTATTATTCTAAAGAGTCAATTCCACCAAAGGTTCCTTGTTTTTTGTGGCAATTTCAAATTTAGTCTCAAGACTATCATTTTTGCCATTTAACATTCCAATCTATTATTTTTTTACACTTTTAGTCCTTCTTATGACTTTTCCTATTTTTAGTAAGGGTACTTTTGTCTTTTCATATTTTTATTTTGTTATTTTTTGGTTTCAACCGGTTTAATTAGTCTAGAACTATGCAAAAAATTGGTGGATATTACCTAAAGTCCTAAACCAATTAAACATGTTGAAACCGAAAAAATAACAAAAGAAAAATATGAAAAGACAAAAATGCCCTTACTAAAAATAGGAAAAGTTATGAGAAGGACTAAAAATGTTCAAAAATAATAGTATGAAATGTTAAATGGTAGAAATGATAGTCTGGGACTAAATTTGAAATTACCACCAACGACAACGGTCTTCTGGTTTGCAAACTTAAGTTAGGACGAAAACTACTTCGGTAAATTTTCGTTTAAAAAATTTTTAATCGAACTTTTCCGGTTCAATGCCATTTTTTTTAACGAAGTTTACTGAAAAAGTTCGATTAATATTTTTTTAAAACGAAAGTTTACCGAAGTTTGTAAACTTAAGTTAGGGACGAAAAGTGCAACGCAATGATAACTTAGGGACGGAATTTGCAATTTGAATAACTTAGGGACGAAAAGTGCAACGGCAATGAGAACTTAGGGACGAAAAGTGAGTATTACCATAACTTAGGGACGGATTTTGCAATTACCCTATAACTTAGGGACGAAAAATATAATTTTCCCTTTTAATTTTAGACGATTAAGACTTATTTAAAGTTTTGATATATATTTATTTGCCTTCAAAAAAATTAACAATTAAGTTATATCCTGCTATAGTATTTATGTACTATATATTTAGTTGTATTATGGGTTTTGATTTTTAATGTGTAGTTACTTTATACTTTTGGAATTATTTATTAAAATATAAAAAATAATTTATTGTATTCACATTTGGTGGAGTGGATGCAATTTTTAAAATGTCCGCTCACTTCAAGGTATGTAAATTGTGAAATTATAATAATGAAACAAATAATGAATGTAATCAATTAATCTCAAACTAATCAAGGCTATCCCTAGATTACACATAATAAAACAGTATATATTATAAAAAAAATTACCCTGCATTTACTACAAAGTAAAATTCAAGTCTTTTATTACACATCGCTTTGTCATATTGTCAAATGTGGTATTAATGACAGAGTGTACAATTTGATATTGAGTATCAAAGTTAGATTAGTTATAACATAGCCAATACTACTCAAAAAAAAAGATTAGTTCGAATTACCTCTTCATAGGTCTAAGGGTGGGTTCATGAGGTCTAGAATATAGCCCGATGAAGTTAAAAAATTTGAGTTATAAAAAAATGTGGTAATGAGAACATTTTTAACGTCAACGGAATCAGATTGCATTAATTAGGACAAGATTTAGAATCATTTAACGAAAATGGTCAAATAGGTCCTTAAACTTTACACCAAAAGTTAATTAGGCACTTAAACTTTTAAAAAGTGTAATTAAACTCTTTAACATGTCAAATTGAATCAATGAAGCCCAAGAACTGGTAAATGACCAATTAAACTGTTTCAATTCTAAGCACCACCACTTGATCTCGCTATTGACTTCTTATATATAGCGCGCCTAGATCAAACTTCATTGTTTACCAGTGCACAAACGGAATTAAGCAAGTAAACTTACAGGAGAGACAATCTCGTTGCTATTATTTGCTTAAAGGGTAGTGTTTTTGTGAGTTCTCATTTTCATTTGTGATTGAACTTTTTCCCGTTTTTGCTCTAATTTATTCCATTGATGTTTGATTGTACATTCTTTATTTCGCTTGGTATGAGATTCTAGAAATATTCTTCCAGCCTTTAATTCCCTGTAGTTTTTTCCAGCCTAATTTTCATTTTCCTCTTTGTTGCTTTGATGTTTTTAGTTGGCCTAGTAATTAATTTTTATAGTAAATAATCTTTGTGTGTGTGTGTATAAATACACACACGCATAAATACATATATGGCGCTTCTTTTAATAATTGGTGCATATTTTTGTTGGTATATTCCAAATTAAATTCATTTGAGTATATTAATTAGTTTCCTATTAATTATTAAACTTATAAATAGGGAAACATATCATATTTCTCTGTATAAATCTTTGGAAAAAAAATTAAGGTGAAATATTGTAGGGAAAAGACCATGTTCCATACAGCTAGTCGCTATTTGCATAATAATATACTTTCTTTAAATTTTAATTTAGTTACCTCCGCACATAGTAAATTAGAGACCCAAATAAGTAATTAATTAAAAGGTGAATTGAAATGTAATGTCAAACCGTTTCTAAGTGTCGTCACCACAAATTAAAAAGTTAATTGAAACGTAACATCAAACCGTTTCAATTCTTAGCACCACCACTTCATCTCGCTATTGACTTCTTATATATAGCGCGTCTAGATCAAACTTCATTGTTTACCAGTGCACAAACGGACTTAGAGGAGAGACAACCTCGTTGCCATTATTTGCTTAAAGGGTAGTGTTTTTGTGAGTTCTCATTTTCATTTGAGATAGAACTTTTTATAGTTTTTGCTCTAATTATTCCATTGATGTTTGATTGTGCATTCTTTATTTCTCTTGGTGAGAGATTCTAGGAATACTCTTTCAGCCTTTAATTCCCTATAGTCTTTTTCGAGCCTAATTTTTATTTTCATCTTTGTTGCTTTGATGTTTTTAGTTGGCCTAGTAATTAATTTGATTTTGATTTATCCATTTAATTCCCATTTTCTATAATCTATGTTTTTCGTCTTGAATTTACTTGTTGATTGTTCTTGTAATTTTGTTGCAGATCAGATGATTACTTTTGTTTCTGCACTTGCAATAAAACCCAAAGGTATGCTGGTTTTCTTCTTGTGTTTCTTATAAAACTCAACAAATTCTTACTCTATTAGAATTAGACCTTATGTCACACCTCTTTATTTGTGTATCCGTAGAAGTGAGAGATTTTAATTGTAATTGTGAATTTCTTTATAATATAATTAAATATTTTTCTAAATATAGTCTCCATTTAATAATTATCAATTGATTGGGTTTATAACTGTGGGTTTATTAATAATATAATTAAGTAATTAGAGTGGTCATTGTTCCACTAAAATGTACAACAAATCCCAAAGGCCGGGTGTAAGACCTAGACTGGAAAGCTGCAGGAAGTGACAATCACTACGTAATAGGTATTGTTTCTCATAAACTATTGTGTGGAATCACCTTCTTTTACTCTTATATTCAAAATCTTTATGTATACACTTTTATTGGAACCCAATGAAATAAAAATGAGGTAGTAAGAATTCGAAGTATATGTAGTAGACTCTTGTTTCTCATGCCATTTACTTTCTATCTTTTCTTCATCATTATAACTCACTGGTCTGTGCAACAAGCATGTTGAACTGGATATAGAGATACAGAATGTCTGAAATACTCTAGCATGGACTAGACTTTATCATGGACTTCAATACTAGTGTGCTGCTTCTTATTTTTCAAAATATAGTACATACAGAAGGAATATTGGTCAACAAATGCATCTATTATTCATACAATGTTTTGCAGGTCTCTAATCTTATTGTGAATATTTGTATTAAATGCTCCTTCATCAATTCATTTGATCATTTAATTTGCAGGTTGACAAGAAAAAATAGGTCTCCTCCTGCTAGAACCAAATCTTCCTCGAAATTAAACTCCAACAATGACCATTCTAACAAAAAAATCTAATTTGAAAATAAACCAACTTAGAACATAGCCTGGTTTCAGACACCAGTGATAGATGATGAGATTGCTATGGTGCAGTGTAGGTCAGAAACAAGAAATCCATCCAAACACAGAAATACAATGGTTTATTTTCGAATTAGATTTTTTGTTAGAATGGTCATTATTGGAGTTTAATTTGGAGGAAGATTTGGTTCTAGCAGGACGAGAGCTATTTTTTCTTGTCAATCGCAAATTAAATGATCATATGAATTGATGAAGGAACATTTAATAGAAATATTCAGAGTAAGATTAGGGACCTGCAAAACATTGTATGAATAATAGATGCATTTGGAGACCAATATTCCTTCTGTGTGTACTGTATGTTATTGAAGAATAAGAAGCAACAGACTAGTACTGAAGTCCCTGATGAAGTTTGTCCATGTTAGAATATTTCAGAATATTTTATAATGATGAAAAGCAGAGAGAAAGTAAATGGCATGAGAAACAAGAGTCTACTGCATGTACTTTCAATTCTAACTCCCTCATTTTTATTTCATGTGGGTTCCAATAAAAGTGTATACATCTAGATTTTGAGTATGAAAGTAATTAAGAAGGTGAGTCGTCAACATAGTAGTTTCTGAGAAACAATACTTAGTACACCACGCTCGTCACTTCCTGCAGCATTCCAGCCTCGGTCTAACACCCTTTAAGATTTGTTGCTGCAATAGTTGCTCTGGAGAAAAATCGTACATACTCTTGTTTGTCTAGCACAACTGTATTGTGATCCATGCTAGAAACCCAAAGCTTTTCTTTTAGTTGTGCCATTTGGATTAGCTCGTCCGACAGTGCAAGCTCGGTGATGACTAGTTCCTCTCAGCGTCTATCAGGTTTTCATTGCAAAGTTGTGGGGTTTCTTCGTGTTCATTTAGAATCTATGAAATGAAAGAGGAAAAAGATTCTTAAAGTGTAACCAAATTTAGATTTAAAGGGCATTTTGTTCATAAATCATAAATATATAAAATTCAAAAATTTATTAAATGAACTAAACGATATGATTTTTTCTATTGACGATCTGATATGTCATTAAATAGCTTTATACTTGTCCTCATTTATGCTTATTGTTGCTCAAATATTAGATAAAGGAAGGTGGAATAATGCATAATTTGGCGTATCTTGATTGAAGGAAGAAAAGACCTGTTGATTATGTGCCTTAGTTCAGTTAGTTACTAGTCAGTCAACATACCAAGTCTTTAGGAGAGATTATCTCTTTATGGCTTAATAATAGGATCCTTTAACAAAACAGAATTCTATGTGTTTCTGTTACATTATTGCTCTATATAAAGAGCCATGTGCTGTGAATAAAAGTACCTTGAGTGAGCCTTTTCTCTTTCAACTTTCTATTCTATATCCTGTCAATTATTTCTGCTACTTTGCTTTAAAACAACAAATTGGTATCAAAGCTATTTCTTGAGGGACCTATGAGTTGAGTGAACCCAGATACAAACCCAAAACACTACTCAAAATTCCTTAAACCCAATAACCTCTTCCATAATGGATATTGAAAACAATGTCTCTCAAATGTCACCACCAATCTTTGATGGTGAAAATTACCAAGCTTGGGCTGTTAGAATGACAGTCCACTTGGAAGCATCAGATCTTTGGCAAGCTATAGACGAAGACTACGAGGTGACTCCACTGCCTGCAAATCCTACGATGGCTCAGATGAAGTTGCACAAAGAAAAGACATTAAGGAAGTCCAAAGCTAAGGCCTGTATGTTCTCTGTTGTTTCAAGTTCTATATTTACAAAGGATATATGGGATTATCTGAAGAAAGAGTACCAAGGAAATGAGAGAACCAGAAATATGCAAACACTTAACCTAATCAGAGAGTTTGAAATGATGAAGATGAATGAGGCAGAAACCATTAAGGAGTACTCCAATACACTCCTGGGCATAGCTAATAAGATAAGGTTACTTGATAAGGATTTTCCTTATGATCGGATTGTGAAAAAAAATCCTTGTAACCTTACCTGAGAAGTATGAGTCAAAGATTTCTTCCTTGAAAGAATCTAAGGATCTGTCAAGCATATCCTTGGCAGAATTGGTACATGCATTGCATGCACCTGAACAAAGGAGAATGTTGAGGAACGAAAAACCATTGGAGGGTGCTTTTCAAGCAAAGGCAGAAGGCTTAGGGGGGTCAAGACAGGAAGAATTTCAAAAAGAAAAAGGCTGGTAATAACAATAAGAATGAAACATATCCACCGTGTCCACACTGCCAAAAAAACAAATCACCCACAAAGGAAATGTTAGTGGAGGCCTGATGTCAAGTGCAGAAAATGTGGTAAGACGGGACATATGGAGCGTATTTGCAACTCACAAAAACATGAAGAAGCAAAAGCTTCTACAAAGCAATATGATGACGACCAACTATTTGTTGCAACATGTTTTGCAACAAGCAACAGCTCAGGTGATTCCTGGTTGATTGATAGTGGTTGCACAAACCACATGACTAATGATCGAGACATCTTCAAAGAGCTTGATAAGACAACTGTTTCTAAAGTAAAAATTGGAAATTGTGTTTTTCTTCCGATCAAGGGGAAAGGAACAGTGGCTATACAATGTTTAACAGGTGTGAAGTATATTTCAAATGTTTTATATGTGCCTGATATTGACCCGAATTTTCTTAGTGTTGGCCAGTTGATTGAAAAAGGCTTCGAAGTTCTGTTTGAAGACCAATGGTGCTTGATCAAAGATGCGCAAGGCAAAGATGTGTTCAAAGTAAAGATGAGATCAAAAAGCTTTGTTTTGAACTTATTGGAGGAAGAACAAATGGCATTTTCTAGCATTGTTAGCAATGCAAAATTATGGCATAAAAGGCTTGGGCATTTCCACCATGCCGGTCTTATACATATGTAGAAACATAGCTTGGTGAAAGGAGTTTCGCTCCTGGAGGACAAGGTGGCTGATTGTGTGGCTTGTCAATATGGAAAACAAGTCAGGCAATCTTTCCCGAAATCAGCATGGAGAGCAACACATAAGCTGCAACTTGTGCATACAGATGTTTGTGGACCTATGAGAACACCCACTTTGAACGGTAGTAAGTACTATATTGCATTCATTGATGATTATACAAGATTTTGTTGGATTTATTTTTCTCAAATTTAAATATGAGCTTGCCAACATATTTTGGAGATATAAAACATGGGTGGAAAATCAAAGTGGTTGTAGGATACAAATAATAAGGTCCGATAATGGAAAAGAGTATGCAAATGATATGTTTGACAAGTTCTGTGAAGAAGCAGGTATTGAACATCAATTCACTGCTCCTTACACCCAACAGCAGAATGGTGTAAGTGAGAGAAAAAATCAGAGCATTATGGAAATGGCAAGGTGTTTGTTGCATGAAAAAGAGTTGCCTAAGAAATTGCGGGCAGAGGCTGCTAGCACTACTGTTTTCTTGCTGAATAGGTTGCCAATAAGAGTTTTAAATAATAAAACTCCGCATGAAGCTTGGTTTGGTTATAAACCAAACCTACAAAATCTAAAGATATTTGGTTGTCTTTGCTTCTCATATGTGCCACAGGTGAAACGAGACAAACTTGATAAGAAGGCAGAACCAGGCATCTTTATTGGATACAGCAACATTTCCAAGGCTTATAGAATTTTCCAACCACAAAATGGAAAATGTCTAATAAGTAGAGACGTGAAATAGAGACGTGAAATTTATGGAGGATAAACAATGGGAAGTGACAATTGAAAAGTAGCATTCTGAGACGAATGGAAAAATGCAATTCCTAGAGTTTCCACAACACGTTGAAGATGACATTGATGATGACCCTGTTGAAGGCAATGTTGAGCAGTTCCCATGGACTCCAGAATATCTTGATGAGAACATAGATCATGTCCCAGTTAGAGGTACTAGGACATTATCTGACATTTATGAAAGATGTAATGTTGCTGTTTTTGAGCCTGCAAACTTTACAGAAGCTGAGAAAGATGACAAGTGGATACAAGCAATGAAGGAGGAACTCAAAATGATTGAAAAAAAGGGTACTTGGCAACTTGTGGACAAGCCGCAAGATAGAAAGATCATTGGTGTCAAATGGGTTTACAGGACCAAACTTAATGCAGATGGCTCGGTAAACAACCACAAAGCTAGGTTAGTAGTGAAGGGGTATAGTCAAGTATTTGGAGTGGATTTCTCTGAAACATTTGCTCCGGTGGCACGCTTGGATACAATCAGAATGTTACTTGCCTTAGCAGCTCACAAAAGGTGGAAGATTTACCAGCTACATGTAAAATCTGCATTCTTAAACGGTTATCTTCAAGAAGATATTTTTGTTGAGCAGCCTGAAGGTTTCAAAGTTAAAGTCCAGGAGGAGAAGGTCTACTTGTTAAAGAAGGCCTTGTATGGGCTTAAACAGGCTCCAAGGGCCTGGTACAGCAGGATTGATGAACACCTTCAAAAGCTTGGATTTGTTAAAAGTCTAAGTGAAGCTACACTATATGTAAAAGGAACAGATACTAATCTCATTATAGTTTCTGTTTATGTTGATGATATTCTTGTAACAGGAAGCAATGAGAATTTGGTGGCTGAGTTTAAAACTGAAATGCTCAAAGTATTTGAGATGACAGATCTTGGCTTAATGTCTTATTTTCTGGGCATGGAGGTGAAGCAAGATGTTGTGGGCACGGGAACCAATAATTGGTTGTTGTAATATTTTAGAATTAGTTTTATTAATTAATTAGGATGATTATTTTAAAATTATTTTAGATTTAGTTTGTTAGAATTATATTAAATTTAATGTTTATGTTAGTTTGTTAGTTAGGATTATTTTATCATATTCTAAATAATTATCTCATTCGTGTGGTTGTAATCTGTTTGTTAATGGTTATTTAAGGCCATTGCATGCCAAATGGAATACAGATTTGAGATGAATTTTTGAATTAGAGAACTGAATGTTTTCTGGAACTCGGGAAGAGTTCGGTTATTCATTGCAAACCTGACTTATCAAGGAAATTACCAGCCTTGTGTCGTCATCCCCGGTTTTTATCGTTCTACAGCCGAATGTGGCAAACCGCTATACATCAAAATCCAAAAACAATCTTTTACTCAACCTAAATTAAACCTACAAATTGAACACACCAAGCCAAATAAATCATTCTGAAAAATCCTATTTAAATTAGAGTGTGACGAGAAGATCGGGCCAACCAGATTCGCATCACAAGATCACAATGGAATCCTCATCAGCCAAAAGAAGTATGTAAAAGAAATACTTAAGAAATTTCATCTGGAGGGTTGCAAAAGTACTGACACACCAATGAACCAAAAGGAAAAGTTCAGCAAAGATGATGGAGCTGAAAAAGTTGATGAAGGCCAATATAGAAGTTTGGTTGGTTGCCAGATGTATCTTACTGCAACCAGACCAGACATAATGTTTGCAGTAAGTTTGCTTTCAAGGTTTTTGCATTGTGCAAGTGAAATACATTTTCAAGCTGCAAAAAGAATAGTGAGATATATTAAGGGCACTACAAATTTTGGCATCAAATATTCTAACTGTTAAAACTTTAAGCCTCTTGGATATTCTGATAGTGATTGGGCAGGCTCCGTAGATAATATGAAAAGTACAACAGATTTCTGTTTCAGTTTTGGATCAGCGTTTTTCTCATGGTGTTCAAAAAAACAAGAGATGACAGCTCAAAGTACAGCAGAGGCAGAATATGTAGCAGCAAATGCCACAGTAAATCAAGCAATTTGGATTAGGAAAATACTTGCAGATTTACACATGGAGCAAAATGAGCCAACACAAGTTTATGTAGACAATCAAGCTGCAATTGCAATTTCAAAGGATCCTGTTTGTCATGGAAAAACTAAACATTTCAAAATCAAGTTGTATCACTTAAGAGAAGAACATAAGCATGGTGAGGTGAAGTTGCTTTATTGCAAGACTGAAGGTCAAATTGCAGATGTTTTTACTAAAGCTTTGTCTAAAGCTAGATTTGAAATATTAAGAGACAAATTAGGTCTCTGTAGCTACTAAGGCAAGGAGGAGATTTGTTGATTATGTGCCTTAGTTCAGTTACTTACTAGTCAGTCAACAGACCAAGTCTTTAGAAGAGGTTATCTCTTTATGGCTTAATAATAGGATCCTTTAACAAAACAGAATTTTATGTGTTTCTGTTACATTATTGCTCTATATAAAGAGCCATGTGCTGTGAATAAAAGTACCTTGAGTGAGCCTTTTCTCTTTCAACTTTCTGTTCTATATCCTGTCGATTATTTCTGCTACTTTGCTTTAAAACAATAAGACCAAGTAATGAGCAAGCATGAAAAGATGCATATAGTAGTCTATATAAATGCAAACAAATTATTCCATGGTAGAT
Organism: Ipomoea triloba; assembly: GCF_003576645.1. Taxonomy (NCBI): domain Eukaryota; kingdom Viridiplantae; phylum Streptophyta; class Magnoliopsida; order Solanales; family Convolvulaceae; genus Ipomoea; species Ipomoea triloba. Next base: position 16,541,579 of record NC_044925.1, read on the forward strand.
TGTGTTCATTAAGTATTGGAATATGAGATTGTGTGCATTTATGTACATATTTAAAGGTTCTCACGAGAGGAGGGTGCTCAATGGAACTTCACCCTCTCTATATGTACATGTGTGTCTATACACACACACACACACACACACACACACACACACACATATATATATATGATTGTGATCATATGAGAACCAACATTCCTATGAGTCCATGAGAACCAATCTCACTCATTAAAAAAATAGATATATATATATATATATATATATATATATATATATATATATATATGGATGAGATTAATTGGAGGAATTAAAAATATCTGCATTCATATTGGGTATAATGATGTGTTCATATTAAGCTTGTGTGAATATTAAGCATGTGTTGTGTGCAATATATATATATATATATATATATATATATATATATAG
>NC_044925.1:16547911-16550915 GCF_003576645.1 Ipomoea triloba
TAAATATGTCCACAGTAGCCAAAAAAACATTATCAGCTCATAGTTTAGACCCTACCAACAGTATCCAAAAATACATTAACAATTTTCACCCTACTAACAGTAGCTTACTAGCTACAAATTAAATACATTCAATTCAATCAAAGGTTTAGAGTTTTGTCATAGGAGTTAGAGAACCTTGACCTAGCTAAGACCTGTTTTGGATCTTGTCCAAGGTTGATTGGAAGTGTTGTCCACTGTTGAGCAAAAGTTTGTCAATTCTAGTCCAGTCTAAGACAAATCTTGCTACATTTTTGGCTGGGTGTTGTCAAATCCAATTTCTGGTTGGGTAATTGACATTTCTTCAAGCTCAAGATTTACTCTAATTTCAATGTCAAACAAAGCTGCTACCCTTGATGCTTCATTCCATAAATCATGAATTTCCTCAACCAATGATCCTTGAGCAGGAGGCTCAAAAGGCTTAGCAGGAGGCATAATAATGTTAAAAGGCTCAACAACAGTTTTCTTCTTCGTATTCCTTTTTTTTTTTTTTGTGAATTATTAAGCTACATGACAAGAAAATAAAGGGATTAATGTATATTAACTAATTAACTTTTAAAATGCATAAATTTAAACAACATTACCTTTTTTATCTTCCAGTCCCATTACCAGGGCATGTTCTTGAGTTATGCCATGTTTTACTGCATTTCTTGTAATTCTTAACAAGCAAACTAGGGTTCACATGTGTCCCATCTTTGGTTATATCATCTCTGCCTCTCTTTCACAACTTGTTTGAACTCCCAAGCTTGCTTATATACAATGGAGGCAGTGGTGGTTCCTTGTTTGACTTGGGCCATTCAGTAGAATCAATTCTATAAGTATTCAAGTAATAGCTTATTGAGTAGCAAGGGTACGGTATACATAATGATGCACAAGATATTTTCAATGTTTCATCCATATGGCACACAAATGTTTACATGTATCCCTGTCAAAGTCTCACTTCCTACAACTACATGTACCCCTAAACAGATCCACATTATGCTGCTCTAACACCCATATCCTTGCCATGCACTTTATCTCAAATAAATTATCATGATTTTGGACCCCTAAACAACTAGTAGCAGCCTTCTGATCTCAACCAATGCAAGCTTTTTCATAATGGTTGGGTAAAAAGGTCTCTTCCATGTCGCCAACCACCTCCGAGCATCCAACTAAGAGCTTCTTCTACAGTGTGATGATCATCCAAGCATCATACATGGCTCCTCTTTGCTGCCACAAAATGCATATCTTGATCAAGGCTTACGGCTCCAAAAAAAAAAAACGTACCACCACTGTGAGGCAGGATAGTTGCATCAACTTGGCATATTACTTCATCCGCATGCATGAATAAACGAGAGTGATCTTGATTCACAATCGCCGTTGGAGGAGCTTGAATAATCTACGTTAACCATATGTTAATTAAACAAAAAACCATCGTGCACCTCACGAATAATCAACGATTTGTTATTCCAAATTGCCTCATTACGGGCCTTCCATATTGACCAAAGAATGACAAAATCCTACTCTTTCTATCAATAGTATCATATTCAAATATCGAGGATAACCGGCCATGTTGTAAAATTAAATCAGGAACTTCTTGCGCTGGCAACAACCCCTGATATGAAGTTGTCCAAACCGACGAAATAGAATTGCATTCCACAAGATATAGCGTATCGTTTCCTGATTGTTGTTACAAAAAGGGCATATGTCGACAATATCTACACCCCTCTCCCACAAAGCATGTCGAACAGGTAAAATCCCTCTTGCACATCGCCGAACAAAGTTTAAATATTTGGGAGGGATTTTCAGTCTCCATAATTGGGAACTAAAAAAGATGATGCTTCACCAACATTGGAACTCATTAAATTTCTGTAACATTGTTTAACTGAGTAACAACCTTCCATATCTCCCTTCCATATCCATTAATCTGTGAAGCCATGGCCAATAGAAATTTTCAAAATAAGCGCAACATCTCTACTATCAAAAATCTCATGCAACAAGGTCACATCTTGTTGGGAAAAATCCCACCTCCTGTGACAATCAAAATCACAGACCCGACACGGTACACAAATACGAGATAATACACAATAGCCCAAAAATAAATATGAACACAAGAAACACAAGATTTACGTGGAAAACCCCAAAACCACGGGGAAAAACCACGGGCCACCAACAACAACAATTTCCACTATATCACAAATCTTGGGTACAAAGTTTTAGGCTACCACACGAGCCATACATCCACAAANGGCTACCACACGAGCCATACATCCACAAATCATCAAATACAACAACTCCTAGGCCAAAACATTCTTATAATATTCACAGGCTAAAAGGAATAATATCTCGTACTCAAAATATTCAACTAACACGAACAAGGTAAAATGAATACAAATATTACGAGATTATCCAAAGAGATGCCCGGAATAAATACAAGCTGACCTCAAATATTTGATGAAGATAGTACCCAAGAACTAAGCAAACCCACGACAAAATAGCACGGCAAAACTGCACCAAAGAGCAAACCCACGACAAAATAGCACGGCAAAACTGCACCAAAGATGAAGGAGAAAATAAAATAGCACGGCAAAACTGCACCAAAGATGAAGGAGAAAATAGTTTGTTCCTTCTACTGATCACCAAAGATGAAGGAGAAAATAGTTTGTTCCTTCTACTGATGACCAAAGATGAAGGAGAAAATAGTTTGTTCCTTCTACTGATGAACCAAGATGAAGGAGAAAATAGTTTGTTCCTTCTACTGATGAACCGCCGAACGCCAAAAGAAGAGGAAGAAGAAAGATGAGTTTTTCTTCCTCTGCTGAATTGCCGAACTCACTGCCTCTCTATGTTTCTCTCTACTGCCGAAAAAAGAGAGAAGAATGGAAATAAAATTTCCACACTTGCTGCTGCCCACTACTGCCGAAAAACAACAACAAAAACAAAATGGGAATAATTGGAGAATGGAGCTACAGTGAAAGTTGCAGTCCAC
>NC_044925.1:16550944-16653570 GCF_003576645.1 Ipomoea triloba
TTTTGTTGGCCGAAAAAGAGAGAAGAATGGGAATGAAAAATAATTCACTCCACTTGCTGCCTCTCTACTGCGGAACACAACAAAAAAATGGGAATAATGCATGCTTGCTTGCTTTTCCACTTGCTGACAAAGTAAACACTACCAAATGCTTCCCACTACATTTTATTTGTTGTTTTCTTTGTTTGTCTTTATGCTGCCAGCTCAATTCTCACATAGGAGGGACCCCAACAAATCTCCCCCTACCGACTATGTGAAAGTAATCACCAACTCGGCGATAGAGTAACGAACCTCAGGCCATTGTCCCTTTTGCTCACTCTCCACAGCTTCTTCATAAGACTCATGTTTTGTCCCCCTTCAGTCAAAAGCACATACTGACTAGAAGAATAACGAGTAGATGGTATCCGCTCCCTAACAGACCTTCTCGGAAGATCAACTGGAACCTGCGAAGGAACCTCCTGTTCCTGGTGCACAACATCATCAACATGACCATCTACATTAGCTGCATCATCCTGATATTCTGGTACAAGATCACCATTCTGAACATTTTCCTGAACCTCATCAACATCATGTGTACCTCTGTGGTAAACTGGCTCAATGTCAACCAAACTTCCACTAGCATGAGATTCTGGCTCTTTCACTTTGTCAATATTCTCAATGGTTTGATTTTCAAAGAACACTACATCACGACTTCTGACTAGCTTCTTCTGAACTGGATCATACAGTCTGTAGCCAAATTCATCAAACCCATAACCAATGAAAATGCACTCTCTAGTCTTCGAATCCAACTTAGATCTCTCATCTCTTGGAACATGCACAAATGCCTTACAACCGAAGACTTTAAGGTGATCGTAAGAAACTTCCTTTCCACACCAAACTTTATCAGGAACTTCATATTTCAAAGCAACAACGGGAGATAAATTGATAACATGAACAGCTGTGGAAATTGCCTCAGCCCAGAAAGAACTAGGCAACTTTGCATCATCAAGCATACATCTGACTCTCTCCATAATAGTCCGGTTCATCCTTTCTGCTAAGCCATTTAACTGAGGTGTCTTAGGAGGAGTTTTCTGATGCCTAATACCGTACCTTCTGCAATACTCATCAAACGGTCCACAATATTCACCGCCATTATCAGTACGGATGCACTTCAATTTCTTCCCTGTCTGTCTNTAGAAGTAGAAGTGTCTTGAGATCTTCTCCTTGCTTCCTCATTCAAGATACCACTCTTAACATATTCCATGGTCACAACACCGTTGGGAGCTGAATTGGTCAAAGAAACCCGAAATGTTTCCCAAGAATCTGGTAGAGTGTTAAGCAACCAGAGACCAAGTACCTCATCCTCAAATTTGATGCCCATACCGGACAACTGATCAAGAACGCCCTGAAAATCATTAACATGATCATTGATCAATGTTCCTTCACTGTATCTTATATTCATCAACTGCTTCAACAAAAACCACTTATTATTGCCTGTCTTAGAGGCATACAAGGTTTCAAGTTNGGATGCACTTCAATTTCTTCCCTGTCTGTCTCTCAACAAGGGCATGAAACTCTTTAAATACACCAAGCACATCACTTTTGTGCTTCAAAGTATAGACCTAGAGTTTCCTAGAATAGTCATCAATAAAGGTTACAAAGTAAACTGCACCTCCGAGTGACCTAACCTTCATTGGTCCACACACATCAAAATGTATCAACTCAAGTGGCTCTGACTTTCTTGAAGGAGGATGGCTCATGAAAGAAACCCTTCTCTATTTTCCAGCCAAGCAGTGAACACACTTGTCCAATCTAGCTTCTTTAACCCCAGAAAGCTTACTCTTCTTGGCAAGGTAATCAATCCCCTTCACACTCATGTGACCAAGTCGTTTATGCCACAATTCTGATGCACATTCTTTTTCTACCACATTCACTGAATCATCAGAAACAGAACTTTGCAAAGAGTACAAGTTAGAAGACTTGTTACCTCGTGCAACAACCAGCGAGCCTTTAGTGATTTTCCAATGGCCATCACCAAAGAAACAACAGAAACCATCATCATCAAGTTTTCCTGTAGAAATAAGATTCAGTCTGATATCTGGTGCATGCTTGACATCTTTAAGTACCAACTTTGTGCCATTGCTTGTCTCCAAACAAACCGTACCGGTACCCGTCACCTTCACCTGACCATCATCACCCATTCTGAGTTCTCCAAAGTCACCTGGAGTATATGAAGAAAAGAATTCCTTCCTTGGTGTAACATGGTAGGCTGCACCTGAATCCACAATCCAAGTTGTCTCATGGCATGCAACGTTGATGGCGTTTTCATCACAGGCAACAAGTAAATCTGTTCTAACTATCGCAACTTGATTCCCAGTGTCACCATCTTTATTGTCTTGCTTCTTTTCTCTTTTCCACTTGAAGCAATATTTCTTGATGTGCCCTTTCTTACCACAATAATGACATTCAATATCCTTGTACCTTGACCTTGACTTGCTTCTGCTTTTATCTCTACCCCTCTGACCCTTTTGCTTGTTTCTCCCCCTATCATCTGTAACCAAAATATCTGACTGAGAAGTAGATGTGTCTTGAGATCTTCTTCTTGCTTCTTCATTCAAGATACCACTCTTGACATATTCCATGGTCACAACACCGTTGGGAGCAGAATTGGTCAATGAAACTCGAAATGTTTCCCAAGAATCTGGTAGAGTATTAAGCAACCAGAGACCAAGTACCTCATCCTCAAATTTGATGCCCATACCAGACAATTGATCAAGAACGCCCTGAAAATCATTAACATGATCATTGATCAATGTACCTTCCCTGTATCTTATATTCATCATCTGTTTCAGCAAAAACAATTTGTTATTGCCTGTCTTAGAAGCATACAGGGTCTCAAGTTTACTCCATAGGCTCCTGGCATGTGTCTCATTAATAATGTGGTTCAAAACATTATCTTCAACCCACTGTCGAATATAACCACAAACTTGTTGGTGCTCAAAGTCCCACTCCTCATCTGACATATTTTCAGGCTTTGCACTTGCAAACACAGGTAGATGTAACTTTTTCACAAACAGGAGATCCTTCATCTTGGCTTTCCAAATGTGATAATTTCTACCATTCAATCGTACCATATTACTCATATTTGTTTCCATCTCAAATATATCCAATTAACAACCAAGGCTATCAAAAATACCAAATCAACAACCAGGGCTCTGATACCACTTTGTTGGGAAAAATCCCACCTCCTGTGACAATCAAAATCACAGACCCGACACGGTACACAAATACGAGATAATACACAATAGCCCAAAAATAAATATGAACACAAGAAACACAAGATTTACGTGGAAAACCCCAAAACCACGGGGAAAAACCACGGGCCACCAACAACAACAATTTCCACTATATCACAAATCTTGGGTACAAAGTTTTAGGCTACCACACGAGCCATACATCCACAAATCATCAAATACAACAACTCCTAGGCCAAAACATTCTTATAATATTCACAGGCTAAAAGGAATAATATCTCGTACTCAAAATATTCAACTACCACGAACAAGGTAAAATGAATACAAATATTACGAGATTATCCAAAGAGATGCCCGGAATAAATACAAGCTGACCTCAAATATTTGATGAAGATAGTACCCAAGAACTAGGCAAACCCACGACAAAATAGCACGGCAAAACTGCACCAAAGATGAAGGAGAAAATAGTTTGTTCCTTCTACTGATGAACCGCCGAACGCCAAAAGAAGAGGAAGAAGAAAGATGAGTTTTTCTTCCTCTGCTGAACTGCCGAACTCACTGCCTCTCTATGTTTCTCTCTACTGCCGAAAAAAGAGAGAAGAATGGAAATAAAATTTCCACACTTGCTGTTGCCCACTACTGCCGAAAAACAACAACAAAAACAAAATGGGAATAATTGGAGAATGGAGCTACAGTGAAAGTTGCAGTCCACATGCGCATGATGTCTCCACTTGCTGCAAAGTCATGCTCCTTTTTCCTTCCACTACATTGTGTTTTTGTTTTATTTATTTTATTTTATTCCATTCACATAGGAGGGACCCAACACATCTCAATTCCCAGTCTTAGAGTTAATAAGCTCTGCCAGTAATGAATCCCTGTAATCAGTCAATCTCTGAGTATAGACATACAAATGATGGAATCAAGAAGCCAAGATGATCCCAAATTTTTGTAGAGTTACCATCCACAATTTGACGTATACATCCCTCCTTCATGAGTTGCTGACCACATAAAATAGACCTCCAACTGGAGCTAGGATTATTCCCGTGCTTGCGTTTCCATAAAAGTTGAGTTAGGATAGTAACGAGCTTTCAACAAAGTTGCAGCCATAGATGATGTATTAGTTAATAATCTCCAACATTATTGTTTAGCCAAAAGGGCGACGTTAAAAAAATGCAGGTTTTCGAATCCCATTCCACCACACTTCTTAGGGACCCATAAACAACCCCAAGACATCCCATGTAAACCATTACCAGTAGTTTATGCCTAGATTCCCACCAATTCAATATTTATTACAAATCTTTTCAAGCCTATCGTAGAAAGAAATAGGTAAGTGATACAAACTCATGGTATATGTGGGAATTGCTTGCGTCGCACTTTTTAATAAAATTTCCTTCAATTCCCAGCTCTTGAAAGAGTTTTTTTTCTCCAACCACATATTCTCTGTCATAACTTGTTCTCAATAAAACAAAAGACCTCTCTTTTATTCTTGCCAATACCAAGAAGAAAGCCTAAATACCTGCCGATGTCTGGGGCTTGTGGAACACCCAAAATATTAGCAATGTCAACTTTTGTTACAACAAGGGTATTTTTGCTAAACATGACACCAGATTTGGAGTAATTAATAGTCTAGCAAGACATAGCTTCATATAGTTGAAGGCAGTTTAATATTGAATGAGCCTCAGAACCATCTGCTTTAGAGAATAAAAGACTGTTATCAACAAACAATAAATGTGAGATCCCTGGAGCTCCTCTAGAAATCTTACAACTAGTCTAAAGACCTTGACGAACTGATTTAGAAAACAAATGTGATAATCCTTCAGCACACAGTATAAAAAGATAAGGTGATAATGGATCACCTTGTCTCAGACGGGGGTAGGAACTAACCTTGTCTGTAAGTTGACCATTAACAAGAATCTGGTATTTAACAGATATAACACAGAGCATAATTAAGTCAATAAATCCATCACAAGCATCATTTCTCACAAAAAATTCCATTCCACTTTGCCATAAGCTATAGCCATGTCTAATTTTAAAGTACTCCATATCGTAACAATCTTTTCCAGTAAACTCTTTAGCCTATTTGCAATCATCTGGCCAATATTTTGTAAGTAACATTAAATAAAGCAATACGGTATAAATCACTAATGAGCTCAGGAGGAAAAGTATGATTATATGTCTAACTTAATTTAATAAATTGTTTCCTATATATTTTTCTTTTATGAACAAACCATTATTGAAGAAATCGTTGAATCATTCAAGCCAGGAGGAAAAGTATGATTATATTATATGTCAACTTAATTTAATAAATTGTTTCCTATATATTTTTCTTTTATGAACAAACCATTATTAAAGAAATCGTTGAATCATTCAAGCCAGGATCGGAGGAAAAGTATGACTATATGACAACTTAATTTAATAAATTGTTTCCTATATATTTTTCTTTTATGAACAAACCATTTCCTTAATCAAAGTTTAATTACAATTTGACAAAATGAATACCAATATAACTCCCAACTCCAATTGAAGTTGGTTTAATTCCTTTTAAAGGTATCATGAATCTTAGCAGCGCATTTGGAAGCACAACAAAGATTTATGGAAACAACGGTGAGAAAACACGAACAATCAAGTGAGTGACAGCTGCCAAAAACCAGTTATGGAAGAGCTTGCACTAGTAACGTAACCATGGACGAGTGACTTCAATTGAAAGAATTGCTTTTAGGTTTTGAGTGTGGATCTCAGCAAGAGTATGTTGAGGTTAAAATAACTGTTAAAATTTACAGTTCCTAACACACTTCGCCTAAAGTATGAAATATAAGAAACACTTTATGGCTCTAGCTTCCATACAACAGGGAGAGTAAAAAACGTTGAAAGAATTTCTTAAACGGTGGCAAAAGGAGATACAAACTATAGAGAACTAGGACATCTGAACAACCCTAACATTGTTCATGGAAGTATTAAGAACGGGGGATCCATTCACCAGCCTGCGAAGGGAAACCCTCGAGACCTACGCCCAAGCCATCCAGTAGACCACAAATACGCAGAAACAAAGGAAGCCTTATGGAAAATGAGGAAGCGAGAGGCAAATAGACTCGCAAAAGAGGATGTCAAACCTGTCAAGAGACCTATCACGAGTGTGAGAAGCCTGGTGACATGCTAAATTTGTACATAAATGTACACAAATGTACATCAATGGAAGATTGTGTGCATTAAGCACTGAAATCTGAGATTGTGTGCATTTATGTACAAGTTCAAAGGTTCTCACAGGAGGAGGATTCTGATTGGAATATCACCCTCTCTATATGATATGTGTCTACACACACATGATCAAGTGTGGCCACGCCTTAGCGTTCGGTCAGTGCGGCCGCACCACTATGTACACAAATATACACCACTCAATGTTAGAAAATGCACCACACAAATATGCACCATTAGATACGCATTACCAAAAAACACAACACTAGGTTTGCGAATATACACCACACAGTGTTATGAAATCATGAGGTCCCATCTCGATCATCTAATTAAATTTAATTAATGGTAAGGATTGAATTTAAAAAACCCATTTATATTAGGATATATTTCATACTTAGAGGTGCCATAGTAATTTTAGTTAGTTGTTTGAATTAGAATATAATTGAAATACAATATTATCCTTATTTAGAGGGATTCTATCAATGTGTGTGGAATAGAAACCATAGCACCCTAAACGTGTGCAAACACGGGAACTGGTGTGTGCATTTTACTAAGAGTCCCCAATGTTGTGGAATAATATTGAGCACGGTGCATATCTGTCCATGAGTGTGTGCAATAGAAACCATACCATCCTCCAAACTTTCAGTAAAATGCACACACCTGTTTGCGATTTTGCACACATTAATGGTAGGTGATATGTATACTAAAAAATGTATACAATTAGGAAACTTTTACTATGTAAAAATAAAAACGTTGCACACAATAATTTCATATGGGATGATGAATATCATTACTTTGATGTGGGATGATAATTTTTATAATTTTTAAATCATCGGATAAAGTATATTTCATGTGGGACGATGTATATTTTCCGTTATAAAACTAGATTATATATATTAAAGCCCAGGCCATGGTCATAAGCTGCAGCTAGTGTATATACATTTCATACATTGTCTAGGGATTGTCATTATTTTTCAACTTAATTGATTAAGAACGTGATTCTCCACCATTTTGGAACAGAGAACAGTCACAAATTTTAAAAATAGGACCCGGATGGAGATTACAAAGTAATCTATTCTCCGTCAAGGATGGGATGGACCCACCTCACCCCTATATATAAAAAAACATTATTATTTTAGATTTATTCTCTTAATTTGGTATTGATGAAAGAAGGGTAATTTTTCCTTTTTTCTTTTATTTTTGTAAAATACCTTAATTTTAATTAATTTTTAAAACTTTTCTATAATCAGCCCCGATTTTTCCTTGTGGGGACAAGGATCAATGAGGATGGAAATTATTTTCCTATTACGGATATGGGATAGAAAAGGTATTCGGGAGCGGGGACGGAGAATATACCCCACATATTCTCCGTCCCGTAACCATCACTAGGTTAAACTCAACTATTTAAGCACATCTCACTATATACTTCTCCCAAACATCTCACTATATACTACTTTTCCTGCTAGGAGTTTGGGGTATTATTTTATGAAATATTTTAATTTTTTACAGTCAACCAGCATTTATGGGTAGTGGAAGTCAGCCATTAGAGATAATAAATTTTGTAATGCCGACCACGAGGTTACAATTGGCGTCACAACGAATGAGGTCAATCAAGATCAACAAACAAATCAAAGGGGTAGGAAGTGTCAACGAAATAGTCTGCATCAAATTCAAGAAAGAGAATCGTAATAATCATTACTAACATATAATGATATTCTTAAAATTCAAAACAAATTATTATTGAGTTTTTCCTTTTGTGATTTTAGATTTGTGATATTAAATTATATGATTTTTTTAATCTTTTTTTAGATCTTTTAAGGAGTGTTTTCACCTAAATGAAAATCAAAGAAAGAAATTGGCCCTTGCACTAGGGACGGATCTTATTCAAATTAAGTTTTGGTTTCAAACGACGGGTAATGGCTAAAACGGAGAAATCAAATGGAAACTGTACCTAACCAGAGATGGACGTAAACTCGTAAGCAACAAATTGAAGGTATATATTTTACAATTATTCACTTTACTATGATAAATGTCATTTGCAATGACGATATTATATATTTGATGCTATACTTTGAATCTTTTCTTTCACAACTTAAAAAAATGACTTTCAAATTAATTTACAGATGAATTCCATGTTTTACAATAAAGAATGTTAAACTTTTTTTTAAATTATTAATCATTAATTATGACACCAGTGAGACATTGTAGATGCTTTGTTAATTTACAATTAGTTTTACATACACTTAATCTCTAAATCAAATTATTTTTGGAAATTAATCTTTGCCTCTCATGTTTTTCTGATCTTGCCCAACATGTGCAACGATAAATTACCGAATTGTAATTTATAAATCGTCGTCAATAGAGAAAATCGTTTATATGTTTAGTTTATTTAAATTCAATAAATTGTTTAATATTTATATACTTATGCTTTATAAACAAAATATCCTTAAAATCTAAATTAGGTTACACTTTATCTCGCTCTCTCTCACTATATATATATATATGTGTGTGTGTGTGTATGTGTATGTATATGTATATATATTTAATACATAGGCACTAAATGAAGGCAAAGGAAACTAATCATCATAGAGCTTGCATTGTCGGTTATGGATGAGCTGCTCCAAATGGCAAAACTAAAAGAGCCAATTTCGATTTTGATGGAGTGATCAACACAACAGAAAATAAGCTAAAGGACTTTCTTGACCTTTCCATACTTGGCAGTTATAACCACCATGTACACAGCATATATAAAGCTGTATTTCTTCCTCTCATAGTGGAATCTGAACACTTGAATAACAATAATGCATTCTCTCTTTCACCTTTCCCTTCTCTACACTTTACTTCTCGTTCCATTACTGTGATCTTAGCTGGTTCATCATGGTATCAGAGCGACGATACCGAAGCTACGCAGCGGCAGTCGTCACAGAAGCAGAAGGCGACGGAGATCAAGCTGAGCACATCTGAACTTCCTCGAACCAGGCTTCGATGAATCACAATCAACGAAATGATGAGTTTGATGATCCTTTCTATTTGCACGTTACTGAAAATCCTAATCTGAGCCTAGTCTCACCTCCTTTGTCTGAGCTCAACTACTCCTCTTGGAGTAGATCAATGAGGATTGCGTTGGAGGTCAAAAACAAGTTTGGCTTTGTTGACGGGAGTATTCCGAGTCCAGGAGAAGAGGATCCGAAATTCGCATCATGGAGGAGATGCAATCGAATTGTATCCTCGTGGATATTGAGATTGATCATCCCTAGCATCGCAGACGGTGTAATGTACTTTGACAAAGCATCGGACATTTGGAGTGCACTTCAAAAGAGGTATTCTCAGTCTGATCCTCATAGAATTGCTGAGATTCAGAACGAAATTTTCAAAAATATGCAAGGCAATTTAACTGTTAATGAATATTTCACCAAGAGCAATGCTCTATGGCAACAATTGAATGCTTTAAGGCCTCTATTACTATGCGAATGCACACCTAGATGTTCCTGTACCTTGCTAATGAGAATGCAGAAAGAAAGGGAAGAGGATCAAATCATCCGATTCTTGGAAGGTTTAAATGAGGAGTATGAGGCTGTCAAGTCTGGAGTCCTTGTTATGGATCCCATTCCTGACATGGAGAGAGTTCTAAATATGACTTTGAAGATTGAGAGGAAAATTAGGGGATCAATCAGTCAGAAATGCAGTGAGTTCATTCAGTCAAATGCTGTGCAGTTCAGTCAGGATAAGCCTGTAACCCCTCGGCTTTTCCGTAAGACTAAGGTTCGAAAAATATTTCCTTAGGCTATGACATTCATGAAATGGTCCCTCGAGGCTTCAAAAGAATTTTTTTTATAAGGAAGTATAGTGGTTATTAAGTTGCGATCGTTCGTGCCGGTCACGAACCGTAAAATTTTAGGAATTAGTATTCGGACCCGACTATCCTAGGAAATGGATTATTAGACACCATATTATTATTCTTGAATTTCCTATTCAATTAAATTAGCTCATAGCAGCGAAAATTTATTTTGATCGTAGCATCGCAGAATTTCGCGGTGTACCGAACCTAGCCCAATTTCAAGTTTCAGTCTGGGATAAATTTTCGGTTTCAAAATTATTCCTGTTTAAATTATTTTCTACCGAAACTTTATCTGTTTGGACCCCAACTGATAAGTTTAAAAATACTTTATTATTTTATTCCATTTCTTCTTCCCATAAGAACATTTGCCTCAAAAGTGATAATGTCCCAAAGCATGTTATTCCTCTTGTTCCATTCTTGTCTTCCTTGGCTGATTTCACACGAGAGAGAAAGGGAGAGAGCAACTTCATCTCCTTCACCATTTTCCTCCATTAAAACCATAGCCAAGCTTGTACACAACTCTCCAATTTGTTCGGTAAGATTTCAATATTATTCGGTAGAAAGCTTTGTATTCCTTCCTAGATCATGAATCTAAGCTTAGTTTCTTTGTATTTGTGGTTATGGTGTTGATTTTGACCCTAGGATTTTAAGGTGAATTTGGGGAAAGATCCAAGAGTTGCTTCTACGGTATTAGTACACTCCCGAAAGGTAAGAAATCCCTTAAGTCGGTTTAGTTACTTGAAAGTGGACAATTGCTAGTAAATAATGAGATTAGGAGTTTTATGAATATGTTTTTATACATGATAATGGCCGTATATGCATGTACCTATTATATTTATACCCATATAGACTTATACTTGTGAAAATATTGACAAGAATTTAAGATAGTCTCTGGCAATGACTTCCGTGAATTTCTGGGAAAAATCGGTAAGGTATTTTGATCCAATTTTTTTTATACATGTAGTTCTATAAGTGTAGAACCTACATATAAAATTTCATAATGATCGGCGTAGTATACGTATGGTTTTCGAATTTTTCTCCAACCCTGGCCCAGAGAGAGAGAAATTCCGGACAGCACACTGCCAAGGGCAAAAATGGACTTTCTGTGTTAATTCGTGAACCTAGGTGACCAAAACTTTTTATGAACATCAAGTACTATGAGCTAGGGTTCTACCATAAAAATTTCAAGTGAAAAAGAGTTCGGGAACTATTTTTACCGGCTCAATCTTTCGGACTGCGCAAGCTGAATTACTGTCCAGAATAGGCAGAATCCGTGGACGCGGTAGCGAACGTGCGTCCACCGGGCGTCCAAGGGCGCGAAAGTAAGATTAAATGGTGTAAGCTTGATTATTGATTATTGATGTTTAGAAGATGAGGTTGTTTGATGTTCGTGAGATCAAACTAAGCTTTGATAGTTAGTTGTTGATGTTTAGATGATGGGGTTGTAATGAACCTAAGAGGTTATGAGACTGATGATGATGTTATAACATGTTGATACATGGGTTATGAAATGGTGACAAAGTTAGGATGGATATTACTGATGATTGTAATGATCATAGATAGTAATTAGAGCTTAATTAAGGACTTAGTAATTAATGATGGATTAACAATGGAGTTCAGAAGGTGATTAAGCTCTAATTATAGTGATTAAGGACTGATAATAGTTATTAAGGTTTAATGACTGGATGAATAGACGGAATGGTAATTAATATATTATCAAGGTGGGACTAATTATTTGAAGGATTATCTTTGGTGATTATTGTGAGATCTTTGTTATGGGCAATACTCTCTATTTGGTGGTTATGTTGAAAGATTGGAATTACTCTTTTAGAAATTATTTGGAGAGGTTGGAATTCTCTCTTTGGTTATTATTTTAAGAACTTGGAAGTGATTCTTTTGATTTGGGGATTGTTGATGTTTACTTGAGGATTTAAAATATCTCTTTGGTAAATATACTATGGTTTAAAGGAAGTTTGAGTGGTGATGATACTACGATGTTTATTAAGGAAATTGTTATATGGAAAGATTGAGATAAAGATTGTATATGGTGAATTTTGAGGAAATAGTTGTTGAACGACTTTGGATTATGGTTAGGTAATGACTTTACCTCAAGTTACGAACTAATGGTATTAATGCTTTCGAGGACTTGATAATGATGTTATAATGTTGTTGACTTGTTGTCGATGATGGATCACAAGGTTAGTAGTTCCTAATGACAATAATTAATGTTTAAGAGTGATTAAGGTCAATTGTTGGATTATGGGTGACTAAGTATCGATTATGGAGGTGCGATATCCTCAAGTTATGATCTAATGGTGTTGATCATGGTAGAAGTTGTTGATGTCGATAGTGACAAGGATAACTATCTATTATTAGTTAATTGTGGAACCATGATTATGGATTACCGATGATGATTGGATTGTACGATGAACTGAGATTCATGATAAGGAATAAGGTTAAGGATGTGAATATTAACGGCGCTATGAATCGATTGATTCATAAATGATTGACTATGGGTTCATACTATTATTATAATAGTAGTGGAAATGGATATATGTAGTGTTAGTAGAATATACAAGTGTATAACTAGCGGGATTGATTTCAAGTATGGGACTTGAATATGAAGTATATCCAAGAATATCCTAGTATTGTATATGATGAAGTATCCGATGAGTGACCAGCTTGTGTCCAATTATGCTTTCTTCGAATCTTTGCTCGTGCTTGAGCTATGCTTGAAAAGCCTTTCGGCAAGTAAAAATGTTTATAAAACTTACGTTGCAGAACGTATGCTATTTTGGTAAACGGGTTGTCAAAACCTTATTTTTGGGGAAAATACCACTTTTGTAAGTGTGTACTTTACATGAGAGTGATGAGGAAATGATGTTTGAAAAGCCTGCGGGCACTGAAAGTATTTTGAAAATCCTTGAGGGGCTAATGAGGTAACCAATTTTAAGTATTGGACTCAATTGTGAAATATGTCCAAAAGAAATGATTTAAGAAAGAAAAACTGAAGGAAGGAAAATGTTTTCAAACCCTTAGTTTCTGGAACAAGGTGGGGACCTTCGGGAAGGCTTAAATGCACGACCCGGGGTTGGAATAAGGGTGGACCTACGGGAGGGCTGGAGTGCCATGGCCCTAGGTTGGGATAAGGAGACCGACGGGAAGGCAGGGAAATGCCACTGCCCAAGGTTTGAGAAGGAGAATTGAGAAATGTTCAAAGTGCTTACTCAGGGGAAACTAAGTGGAATTTTTGGCTATGAAAATTATTGTTACTCTGGGCTGCGGTTCAGATTATTGTAGAGCTGCGGTTCTATTTGCAAATGAAAATTGTTGTTCCTCTGGGCTGCGGTTCAGATTATTATAAGCATTAGAGCTGCGGTTCTATTGCAAATGATGGAATTCCTGGAAATGTAAAATTTTGCAAACTTGTCCAAAAAGGGCATGAAAATGATTTTGAGCGGCAAGTTATGCCATTATTCTTATTTGAGAAGAGCTTTACAAGATTTAAGGTTTATACGCTTTTATGCTATTCATAAATCGTTTGGTTGCAGGTAGATTTTCAAATCATGGGTAAAACTTTATAAAACTTTCAGATTATCTATGTTTTCAAACCTTTGTCTACTCTAAAGTGACAATGGATTTTCTTACTTAGCCGTCGCGCTAACTGCACTTCATTGTGCCCTTTATCAGATGCAGTTTAGTGAGTACCTCTGTGGCCAATGAGCTCAGAATAGAAGAGAAGTGCAGGTTGAGGCCTACTATGATGTTGTTGTAGTATGTTGGTGTTGTAAGTTTAGCCTGTGCACTTAGAGTGGAGTTTGTCAAAGAGGTGATAGAATTCACTCTAGGTGTGGCGGTAGCACCCAGTTTTCTGCTGATAAGATGTAAGCTTCCGCTGATGTATTATTACGGATTTGTAATAAATGTAAGAGTGAAAATTGGGGTGTTACAAAGCCAGGGGAAGAACAACCTGTAGTGGCAGTTTCAACATACAATAACAGAAGGAGGCTTGGTAACAATGGAGGAAAGAATGTTCCCAAATGTACCTATTGTGGCATGCTTGGTCACACCATTGAAAATTGTTACAAAAAGCATGGATACCCCCCAGGCTGGGTTGCAGGATACAAATCTAAAAACAAACAAGTTCTGGATATGCAGCAGGGTCCTAATGCATCTGTGAATCAGGCAGGTGAGATTGGATTATCTACTGATCAGTTTCAAAAGCTAGTATCCCTTTTGCATAATCAAAACAAGGGAAATCAGGCCTCAAGTAATGCTGTGATGACAGTTGCTAGCTCTAGACTCCAATCAGACTTCAAAGATTCCATGGAAGCTCATAATGAAGGTAATAATATCCCTAACCTTCATATTAATGCTGTCCTAAATACACACAATGCATGGATTTTGGATTCAAGTGCTACATATCACATATCATGCTCTCTAGAATACTTTGATACATATCACAAAATTCAAGGGTTGTCTGTAAAATTGCCTAATGGGGATGCAGTTAATGTTACCTGCATAGGGCAGATTAGACTTGATGAGAACATACTGCTTCTAAATGTTTTGTATATCCCATCCTTTGCTTTCAATATTGTATCTGCAAGTAGACTGACTAAGCAATCAGGTTGTGAATTGGTTTTTGGGGCTGACTATTGTGATGTTTAGGGACCTCTTGGGAAGGTGGTTGGTTTTGCTAAAGAAAGAAATGGGCTGTACATGATCAGGGATCCTCCTGAGAGAGTTTGTAGTCCTGCAGAGATAAGCTCTCAAGCTGCAAAGAAGAACATTAATGCTAAGTGTAATTCTTTGATAATAGAAATATGGCACAACAGATTAGGACACTATCCTGTCACTAAAATTTCTTCTTTGAATGGAATAAAACTTGGTTCTGTTCATAAATATCCTGATCTTGTATGTGATATTTGTCATTTAGCCAAACATAAGAGGTCTGCATTTCCAGCTAGCACTTCTAGAGCTGAGAAATGTTTTGACTTAATTCATATGGATGTTTGGGGTCCCTTTGCAGTTGCATCTCTTAAGGGAGAACATTATTTTTTTAACCATTGTGGATGACTATAGCAGATTTACATGGTTACACTTAATGAAGAATAAATCAGAGGTTAACTCCATATTTCAAAATTTTTACAACTATGTGTGTACTCAGTTTTCAGCACAAATTAAGGTTGTAAGGACAGATAATGGCAGTGAGTTCTTTATGAGCAACTTCTTTAATGAAAAGGGGATTATTCATCAAAAATCCTGTGCATATACACCCCAGCAAAATGGGGTGGCAGAGAGGAAACACCAACACATTTTGAGTACTGCTAGAGCATTAAAGTTTCAGTCTGGATTGTCTACCAAGTTTTGGGGCCATTGTGTGTTGCATGCTTCTTACCTCATAAACAGACTTCCCACTAAGGTAAATGATGGACACACCCCATTTGAATTGTTGACAGGAAAAGTTGTGGATTATAATCAGCTTAGATCCTTTGGTTGTTTGTGCTTTGGTGCAACTGTTTCACAAGGTAGAAACAAAATGCAACCAAGAGCAAGGAAATCTATCTTTTTGGGATTCCCAGCCAATGTAAAGGGATATATTTTGTATGATATCTCTGACAATGTTGTTTTTGTTTCCAGAGATGTCAAATTCTATGAGCAGGTATATCCTTTTTAAAGGTCAAGGTCTAGGAACCACAACAACATCTCATGCAGCTGAGATAGTCAACCCATCATTGCCTTTGGTTCCTATCTCTGTCGAAGTAGGTTCTGACTTGGAGAACATCAGAATGCCTGACAGTCCTGGGGTCATAACTTGCAGTGGTGATGAAAGTAATTCTGAGGATGATAGGCATGATAGCCACACTGAAATCAATGAGGGAATGGACAATCAGACATTGGACAATTCTGTCAATGACAACAACCTACAGGATCAAAATGCTCAGTTACAGCCTAGGAGGTCTACAAGGATCAGATCTGTTCCTACAAAACTCCAAGACTACTTCTGCCATTCTCTAGTGGTGGGGAATAAAACAGTCATGAGAACTTCTCCCCATCCCATAAACAAATTCATCTCATCTGACAATCTATCCCCTCAACACAAGGCTTATGTATCCTCTATCACCTCCACACAAGAACCTCAGTCCTATCTTGAAGCAGTTCAAAATGAGGAGTGGAAAAATGCCATGCAATCTGAGATAGATGCCCTGGTTCAAAACAACACCTGGACCCTAACTGATCTACCAGCAGGCAAGTTCCCTATTGGTTGCAGGTGGGTGTACAAAGTAAAGCACAAGGCGGATGGTTCAGTGGAAAGATACAAAGCTAGGTTAGTTGCTAAAGGGTACACTCAGCAGCTGGGGGTGGATTACATTGAGACTTTCTCCCCAGTTGCAAGAATGACCACCATTAAAACTTTCCTGGCTGTAGCAGTATCTAAGGGATGGGACATTCAGCAGCTTGACATTAATAATGCATTCTTGCATGGAGATCTAGAAGAGGAAGTGTACATGGTTCTACCACCAGGGTTTAAAAGTGCTAAACCTAATCAAGTTTGCAAGTTATTAAGATCCCTCTATGGCTTGAAGCAAGCCAGCAGGCAGTAGAATGCTAAGCTCACAAAGGCATTACAGGATTTGGGTTTTCAGCAGTCCACAGCTGATCCATCTTTGTTTACCAGAACTTCACACAGTTCCTTCCTAGCTCTACTAGTGTATGTAGATAACATCCTAGTGGCTGGAACAAACCAAGATCAGATCAGGGAGATGAAACAGGTATTGGATGCCTCATTCAGAATTAAAGATCTTGGCCAACTGAATTATTTTCTAGGGATTGAAGCACTCAGAACTCCTGAGGGTATCAACATATGTCAAAGGAAGTACACCCTAGAAATTCTGAATGAGAATGGCTTCTTGGATGCTAAGCCTGCCAAGACACCATGCAATCCAGGACAGAAACTCACAAATACTAAAGGAAAGTTGCTTGACAACCCTGAAGTGTTTAGGAGGTTGGTTGGAAAACTTTTGTACTTGCCAAATACCAGACCAGATATTTCTTATGTTGTACAACAACTGAGTCAGTATGTGGACAAACCTAGGGACACACATCTGACTGATGCTCACAGAATACTCAGATATCTCAAAGGGTCACCTGGGAAAGGTCTGTTCTATGGCTCTAATTCTCAAATTAAGTTGCAGGCTTTTTCAGATTCAGATTGGGCTACTTGCTCAGAAACTAGAAGGTCCATAACAGGTTACTGCATCTACCTAGGGGAGTCCCTCATTTCATGGAAAACTAAGAAACAAGATCTTATTGCTTCAGTATCAAGATCTTCATCTGAGGTAGAATACAGGGCATTGGCTTCCACTGTGTGTGAAATTCAGTGGCTGTTGTATCTTTTATCATACTTGAAAACAGGAAGCAGCAGTCCTATTGCTTTGTTTTGTGACAATAAATCAGCCATTGCCATTGGGGAGAATCATGTGTTTCATGAACGAACCAAACACATTGAAATTGATTGTCATGTTGTGAGACAAAAGGTTCATGAAGGGGTGATTAAGCTGCTTGGGATTCCTTCCAACAAACAGGTTGCTGATGGTTTTACAAAGGCTTTGTCTAAACCATTATTTGATACATTTCATTCTAAGCTGGGCTTTCAAGACCTTCATGCTCCAGCTTACGGGGGGGTGATGAAGTGATCAACACAACAGAAAATAAGCTAAAGGGCTTTCTTGACCTTTCCATACTTGGCAGTTGTAACCACCATGTACACAGCATATATAAAGCTGTATTTCTTCCTCTCATAGTGGAATCTGAACACTTGAATAACAATAATGCATTCTCTCTTTCACCTTTCCCTTCTCTACACTTTACTTCTCGTTCCATTACTGTGATCTTAGCTGGTTCATCAGATTTCTAGCATGGAACTCAATATAGTTGCACTAGACAGTCAAGAGTATGTAAGGTTTTTCTACTAAGCAATTATTGCTGCAACAAGTCTCGAAGGGTGTAAGACTGAGACCTCTTGTGAAAGTGCAATGGTGAAATTAAAGTAAACTATATCCAACGTATTGAAGCATTCATGAAGATGGTATGTAATTGCATTCTCTATCCTAATTAGTCATCAATATTTATAGTAATCCACATAAACCAAGAGGGTTTATTCACTTTTAAGTCTATTAATCAAGAAGTTTTTAATTTTGGCAGGGTATCTTAAATTTTGGCAGCACATATGAGAAACTAGTCATCACCAAGCTACTAAAAATGACAAAACTCAAAGAGCCACTTTGGGTTTAAAGCATGACCCCCGATATAGTTGTGCAAGACAAACAAGAGTATGTAAAGTTTTTATACTGTACAACTATTGCAACAACTATCCTAAGCGTGGTAATTACATTCCCTTTTAAGCCTTTTTTTTTAATTCGGAATTTTTTTAATACCATATATGTATTATATATCACATCTATTATACTTGATTAATTACAATTAATGATATTTAGTTGTGAATAATGATTGAGTTAATGAATTGTGCGGCTACTAGATACATGCATGCTGAGTTTCAAGTGCCAACACCACAAGTTGCATTTTAGAACTACTACTTTGCTAGATATTGCAAGAAAAACATTAATGGAACATGGGCAGTAGTTGATATTTCTATAGACAAATATATGTGCATGAATCAAGTAGGCAAATGCTTGAGGAAACCATCAGGGTGCCTAATTGAAGTATTCCCAAATGAGTATACAAAGGTAGAAATCATCCTAACCATTCATTTCCAATTAGATCACTAGCACACAAATTTACTATTTATTATACTTAGGTGTTTCAGTGACTTTTGATCTAAATTACTTGAGTTGAGCACATTGATGTAGACAACGATGATAACGAAGTTGTTGGCATCTACAAGCCACTACTTGATTCTGGCATGGCCTTTGGAGCTGGCATAACCCATGATTACAACGTTGGATCAACAATGTGAATGTATTGCCACAACACAATCTAATACGTTCAGGTTGTTGATCCAATGTTGTAATTCAGCGTTTTGCTAGCTGCAAATGCCATGCCCGAATCAAGTAGTGCCTTGTAGATGCGAACAACTTTGTTATCATCGTTGTCTACATCAATGTGCTCAACCCAAGTAACTTAGACCAAATGTCAAAGAAAAAACTAAGAATGATAAACTATTATGTAAATTAACTACTTAGTAAATATTTATGTTGCTCTAATTGGAAATGGATGATTAGGATGATATCTACCTTTGTATATCCATTTGGGAGTTCTTCAATTAGGCACCCTGATTGTTTCCTCGAGCATTTGCCTACTTGATTCATGCACATATATCCGTCTATAGAAATATCTACTACTGCCTATGTTCCACTAAAATTTTCTTGCAATATCTGGCAAAGTAGTAGTTCTGAGATGCAACTTGTGGTGTTGGCACAAGAAACTCAGCATGTATCTGGTAGCCATACGATTCATTAACTCGATCATTATTCACATTTAAATATCATTAATTGTAATCAAGTATAATATATGTCATATATAATACCGATATGATATAAAAATAAAAAATAAAACACTTCTATATTAAAAAACTTAAAAGGGAATTCAATTACGCTTAAGATAGTTGCTGCAATAGTTGCACAGGATAAAAACCTTACATACTTTTGTTTAATTTGTCTAGCACAACTGTATTGGGATCCATGCTCGAAACCCAAGCAAAGTGGCTCTTTTAGTTGTGCCATTTTTAGTAGCTCGTCCATGGACAACAGTGCAAGCTCGAAGACGACTAGTTTCTCGGAGTCTATTCGTCCATTGATTTTTGTGTTTCCAGATGTGCTGTCAAAATATAGGACACCTTGCCAAAATATATTAAAAACTTCTGGATTAAAAGACTTAAAATGAATAAACACTTTTGGTTTACATAGATTACTATAAATATGGATGACTAATTAATTAAGAGTTAATACATACAATGGTCCTCCGAGTAATAGCGATTTACCGTGGTCCCTCGACTTTTAAATGACCTCCAATAGTCCTCCAAGTTATAAAAATAACCACCCGTGGTCCTTTTAGGAGTCTCATAGTTATTTTAAACTCGGGTTATTTTAAGAATTAGGACCACGGGTTGTTATTTTTTAAAACTTGGAGGACTATTAGAGGTCATTTAAAAGTCGAGCGACCACAGCTGTAAATTGCTAATACTTGGAGGACCATTGGAGGTATTAACTCAATTAATTAAGATAGAGATTGCAATTACCACGCACCTTCATGAAAGCCTCAACAAGCATGATATAGTTTATTTTCACTATTGCACTCTCACAAGAAGCCTCGATCTTACACACATTGAGACTTGTTGCTGTAATAATTGCGCGAGAGAAAAATCTTACTTACTCTTGTTTGTTGTAAGCGTACAAATGATACACATGATAATATGTATTTATTGACATTATTTGTCTAAACTTAGTTAGTCTTGTTAGGTTATTTTTTATACTCTGTACTACAATCTGTATCTGCTTAAGAGAATAACACAGGAGGATGCAAAATCTGCTAACAGAATTTGTTATAAAGATGCAGTTTTTAGGCATTTTTATTGTTATAAATCTGCTAACAGAATTTGTTATAAATCTGCTAACACAGCAAGGCTAATACAAAAGCTTTGCTGCATTCCAAATCTAATTATTATTATTGGTATACTTTATATATCACTTCATACTAGGGATTGTTCGAACAACAAAGCAAGAGTATCAATAAATGAGTTTTAGTTGTTGAGGCCTGATGATGAATTGTTGAAGTTTGAAGTGAAAGATTGACTTAGCTTGCATGTTCTAACTCATGAAGATGATGAAGATTGATTTAGTTGTTAATATATTTCAGGTTTTTAGGAATTATTATGCATATATAATTTGAATTTTATGAGGTATTGTGTATTTTATGAGTTATTTTGTATATATTTTGAATTTTAGGAATTATTGTATATATAGTTTTTTGAATTATTGTGTAGATATTTTGTATTTTATAAGTTATTGTGTATATATTTCAAAATTTAGGCATTGTTTTGTATACATGTTAAATTTTAGGAATAATGAAAACAAATTCTGCGTAATTTTATAAGAAAAAATAATTTATTAATTATTATTTACACCAATAATAATAATTTGAATACTTATCTATACCTCTATATCTATACTACTATTAATAAAAATAAAATCATCCACTGTGAAATTCCTGTCCAAACAATATAGTAAAGATAAAATGAAAAAAGAAAATTGATTTTACTAATTGATTGAAAATATAAAAAGATCCTAATGGAAAAGAAAATGGAAATTAGACAAATTGTAAATGGAAAAAGATATTACTAATTGACTGAAAATTATTTAAAAACTTAAAAAAAAAAAACTAATTTACACTTTTCTTTTGAAAACTACAAATTATTTAAACTTTAAAAAATTAAACATGGGTTGTTAGATTTTTTATAATAATTACAATTAATTCATTCAAATATATATGGACGAGGAAGAAAAAACTAAATGCTATATGGTGAAGATGAATATATATGTACTTAAGGTATAAAAGTATAATTGCACATATATTAGTGTAATTGACTAATAATAATTGGTTAATAATTATTATTGTAACTAACCTAAGCATTGATCGTTGAATTTATTTTTATAACAATTATAATTAAATTATTTCTCATTTCGTCCAAATTTATTTAAGTAATAATATAATTACATAGGTCATATTATATATCGATCTTTTTAGGATAACTGTAGATAAACAAGTCATATATTATTCAATTAATTGAGTAATACTTTTACACTAATCTTATAATCAAATAAATGTACATGTTCAATATTAGAATTTTTTATAATTTGATCTTTTTTTTTATTAATCAAATATATAATAAAAAATTTATCCGTGCATCGCACGGGTAATTGGACAATTATTTTCTCTAATTCAAGCAAGGAAAACATCAGAAAACATAATGGATTCAACCAATTTCATCAATTGCGCTATATAGTATTCGATGTTATAATTTATATAATTGTATATTGATCAAAATTAAATATTCTTAAAATATTATAACAAATTCATTCCGTGCAACGCACGAAAAAAAATACTAGTATAAAATAATAAAATAATAGTATCCATTAATATCACATATATTTAAGCTATCAAATTTAATTCAGTAAATCTCGTCTTTGGCTTCCACACTCAATAATTGTCAATGTCTGTAGTCATGGCATTAAATATGGTAACATAATTATGGAGGTTTTTAGCTGTAGGTTACACCTCAAAAGTCAAAATATTAATGTGATATATTAATAAATATTTATCCTTTATTGAATTTTAAATTTTTTTTTTTTTGCCAAAAAACATCCTCACAGAAATTGGTTTGCAGAAACAACTCTAATCTTCTTTTTTTTCTTTTTTTTTTTCGCATATCTCATTTTATCTGTTCTACTTAGTATTCATTGGTCAAACCAACTCTTTCTTCTTACTTTTAGTATAGTTAAATTTTTTTAATTGAACCTGTGACTTCTCACTTAGGAGAGCCACAGTTATGCCGCTTGACCACAAGATGTTTGGCATTTCCTATTAATTGTTATGAAACTGATGATAAGCCGTGAATGGACCTAAAAATATTCTTTAATTGTACTAATTTCTAAGTGAATGTTAGGTGTTCGTGCAAGAACGAAACTTATTTCATGTGTTTATAGCTCAAGGATTGGAAACCGGGACCTAGGCATGTTGAAGCGTAAATTGAATGCGAATCGGGATGATTTCAAGGAAAAATGGTTCGAGAATGAACGATCAAAACAATAGCAAAGTTCAACGGAGCAAGGAGTTAAGCCGATCAGTTGTCAGGCTGCTAGTCAGAAACTCATTAAATGTGATTACCATGATTGTTGACATTGTTGACTTGATATGATGATGTTAATTAACATGATTGAATTCTAATTAGATGTGATTACTACATAATCTAAACACGAGGAGTTAATTAACCATACTCCACCTTTGAAAAAAGGGGAGTATGGAATATCAAGAACGCAAGATACATGTTTGATGAAATATAATGCATTTTAGAAACTCATGAGTTACAATATAATATGCTACTTGACTTTTTAATAAAGAAGTTGCATTTTTTTGTTATTCGAGCAACATAACGGTTACACTCCAATAAGTTTTACCGAATTAGGCCAAGCAGCTTGTGCTCATATGACATGTAGTGACGAGATTGAACCTCAGTGGAGGCGATATTGACTCTTTGTGATTTAATAGGTTGAGTAAGTATAGATGAACATATACTACAATGTAATAGGGTCAGTTATATTAAAAAAAAAAGTTTATAGAATTAGATCCAAATCTATACTATATACAAAAGTAAAATCCTCCTATTTCATTTTTTCTCGCCCAAACTTTTGTAGTCAATTAATTAAATATTTTATTGGTTAAATAATTAATAAAGCTTATTTGGTAAGAAAATATAAAATGGAAATTAACTAATATCTATTAATTGGTAATATTGTTTCTATATTAACGTATCAATACTATTAATAAAAGTAAAATTCTGCCTTCAACTTTCCCGCAAAAACAAATATTATTAATTAATTGGCAAAAAAAAATTAATAAAGTTTAATTTGTAACAAAATTTTATTTTCCAAATTATGTGAATAATTAAACCATTATAATTATGAGAATAAATAATTGTGAGAATAATGGAAACAAATTCTGCGTAATTTCATTAAAAAATAATTTATTAATTATTATTTACACCAATAATAATAATTCGAATACTTATCTATACTTCTATATCTATACTACTATTAATAAAAATAAAATAATCTATTGTGAAATTACCGCCCAAACAATATAGTAGAGATAAAATGGAAAAAGAAAATTGATTTTACTAATTTATTGAAAATATAAAAAGATCCTAATGGAAAAGAAAATGGAAATTAGGTAAATTGAAAAAGGAATTGAAAAGGATATTACTAATTGACTGAAAATTATTTAAAAATTTTAAAAAAAAAAGTTAATTTACACTTTTCTTTTGAAAACTTTAAATTATTTAAACTTTTAAAAAATTAATTAAACTGGGTTGTTAGGTTTTTTATAATAATTAAATTAATTCATTCAAATATGGATGAGGAACAAAAAACTAAATGCTATATGGTGAAAATGAATATACTTAATAAGGTATAAAATTATAATTACACATATATTAGTGTAATTGACTAATAATAATTTGCTAATAATTATTAGGGTAATTAAGCTAAGCATTGATCGTTGAAATTATTTTTATAATGATTATAATTGAATTATTTTTCATTCCTTCCATATTTATTTTAGTAATAATATAATTACATAGGTCATATTACATATCGATCTTTTTAAGATAATTGTAAATAAACAAGTCATATATTATTCAATTAATTGAGTAATACTTTTACACTAATCTTATAATAAAATACTTGTACACGTTCAATATTAGAATTTTTGTTATAATTTCATCTTTATTTTTATTATTTAAATATATAATAAAAAATTTATCCATGCATTGCACGGGTAATTGGAAAAATATTTGTTCTAATTCAAGCAAGGAAAACATCAGAAAACATAATCAATCCAACCAATTTAAAATTAATATAATTGTATATTGATTCAAATATTTTTAAAATATTATAACAAATCCATTCCGTGCAATGCATGGCGAAAAT
The DNA here is from genome assembly GCF_003576645.1 of Ipomoea triloba. NCBI lineage: Eukaryota > Viridiplantae > Streptophyta > Magnoliopsida > Solanales > Convolvulaceae > Ipomoea > Ipomoea triloba. The sequence goes on from NC_044925.1 coordinate 16,575,928, forward strand.
ACTAGTATAAAATAATAAAATTATACTATCAATTAATATCACCTATATTTAAGTTATCAAATTTAATTCAGTAAATCTCCCCTCTGCCTTCCACACACAATAATTGTCAATGTCTGTAGTTATGACATTAAATATGTTAACATTTGTCAAATTAAGCAAATAAAAATTGAATAAATTATAATTTATTCAACATTTGTCAACCCTCTAACTATTACTTTGCTTTTACTTTTATAAGTTCTAAAATCACATAAATTCACTTTTTATTGACTGAGATTGCTATCATCAAGGGCCGTTACGATAAATAGGCTGGATATCATTTAAAAATCTATATCATGATTTTTACTCAATTGAAGCATAAAGAAGAAACTTTGATTCAACGTTCGAAATGGCTAGCGTGCAAAAAGAGGATGGTTAGCTTTCTCAAGATTTTTTGCCAAAAACAGCTTCAAAGAAATTGGTTTGCAGAAACAACTCTAATTTTTTTTTTAGCCTTTGTGTGTGTTTGTGCAAATGAATCTAAGGGTGTGTTTGGTTGGGGGGTTTAGGCATAAGGTATGGGTATCAAAGTGATTGTTAGTGTTTGGTTTATAGGTTTTGTGAATGCTACTATGGGTTTGGAATACCCCATTAATGGCAAAACCCATACCCTTATTAGATAAGGGTTTCATCTCCCTTCATCATTTCTTCCCCAACTATTAATAATCATTCCCATTCCACCCAACTACCAAACATGCTAAATAATTTTACCAAAACCCATTACCTTTACCAAGTATTTGATATCCATTCCGATTCCGATTCCCATGTGCGAACCAAACGCACCCTAAAGATGTTTAAGCTAGAATATAGCCTTCTTCTATGTATTTAGTTGGATAAATCTAATTATTCAATTCTTGAAAATGATCGTAAATTTTATAAATTGAACGTAACAAAGTAATTTTTTTTTCTTTAACAGAAAACACTATTGTAGAATTTTGCTGAAGTAGTTGCTTAGATGCTAAGTGTATGTAGGCAAAATCTACTCTTTTAGGCAACCCACCAACTAATCGCCTCGCTTCTTTTCAAAAAAAAAAAAAAAAATTAATGGTTTATTTTGCACAAAACATTTGCCGCTCACCAATGGTTTTTGATTTCAATTCCATTTTCTACCTTGGACACCACAGTATAAGCCACTGCCTAATTTTTAAATTTTGATCTTTTAGTGCTTTGGCTTTTACTCTTGATCTTTTTTTCTTTTTTTTTTTTTTTGTATTAAAAGTTAAACTCTATACATCTATTGGTTATTTATGGTTTTTTTTTTTTCTTTTATGGTTAAGAACTTAGGTCCCTGATTGGATGGCTAGCTAGTATTAGGCGCTCATCAATTGCCCAATGGTCATCTAGTATAGTTGATAACATTGACTGAAAATTCTCATAACATCCTTATTTTGATTACAATTTTAAGATAAATTAAGGCATTATGATAAATAGATACTCCGTATATTACTTAGCATTGATCTCCTCTTTGGTCGATAACAATTAATGGTTACTTCTTTACTGAAATTCAAGAAATTGTGTTATTTGTACATGGTTCTCCGCTTCTTATTGAGTGAGATCTGAATCATTAAAGGTGGTTTATTCAATTGTCTAAGATTGTTGTTACCATTTAGAAATCGACACATAAAGTATTCTTACCCAAACCAAGATGACATAATATTTTATAGAAGTGGATTTTGGATTGTTATTTTCATTGTTTGTTTTCTTATTCTTTAGAATAGAAGTGTAAGTGCATCAATGAGCTTTACACATACTAATGTTATATATATCAGACTTTGCACACACTCAACCTTTTTTGTTTTTTGACTGAAATTGCCTTAGCCTAGCTTTTATGTGTTTAATTGTTGCCTAAGCCTAAACCTTACACTCCTAATATTGAAAATAATTGTGTTTTTTCATCAACTTAACAAATTTAACCTGTTTCTTCTAAAAGGAAATTCTGAAATCATACATGGAGCCTGAGAGAAGATATTCGTGCAAGGTTATACTCAGGAATCGTATGCAAAATGTTTGGAACATAGAGATAACAGAAACTGGAGATGGTTGTTTTTTCAAGCGTGGTTGGGCAAAACTCATAGAGGATAACTCTTTCTTCAATGGAGATCAATTGATTTTTATCTATGACCATCCTTCTATGTTTGTGATCATTTTGGAGTCGAGCTTTTCAGTTCAAGACATTTTACTCAACCTAAAAATTCTTATTTTGTGACCAAATCAGGCCAAGAAGACGGGGGTGATCTGGTAATTATATATTCTAGGCATGTATACATGCATTAGTTATTGTTAATATGTGCATGAGTGGAAGTTAATTAAGTTTGTTGGCATGTCGATCTTGAATTTTTTCTCAATTACTTATGTGATTGTAATTTGCAGTATATACCATTTGGAGTCATCAAGAATCACAATATTGAATTACCTGCAAATGTGATCCTGCGTGATGAGAAAGGTAAAATTGGAACACATATGTAATGACGTGGAGTGATGGGCAAACATGGTTATTTGGAGAATGGCGAAGCTTATGTAGATGGAACTTTGTTCAAGAAAATGAAAGGTGCATCTGTGAATTTATGCCTTCGAATTCATTAGGGCAAGAATTGGTCATGCAAGTCACCATTATTCGAAGAAAGGAATTGGAAGCACAATCAAATTAATATAATGTTTTCTAGCTGGTTTAATCTTAATGTTTTAAAGACATATATATAACACACCAGGCCATGTTTCTATCCATGCATGCATGTTCTTATATTATGGGGGCTTTTTGACATTTTTATTTGGAGTTTAGTTTCGGTAATTATGTTCGGAAAATTTAATTTGGATTTTAGTTTTAGAAACTTATGTTAATGTCCTCTTTCCTTTGGTTTCATACATTATTTTCTATCGTATTAGAATCTTGATAGGATTAATTTATATTGATTAAAATAATGTGTCAATATTTTATTAGTTACATGCTTATATGATTTTGCTCAAATATATATATTCATTTATATTACCCGATCTGGTTGGTGCCCTTTACTGATATTTTAATTTGCAAGACTTATAATATTAGAATATAAATTGAATAATTTGTTTTGTTTTTTTTTTTTTTTTTTGTTGTTCATGGTCGTAACTGGAAAAATTAACACAAGAGTAACCCTAAATCACAAATCTTCAAAAACTCAAATACAACAAATCCTTCGAAATGTTGAATGTTGAAGTGATCTGGCAAAATTCCAAGTACAGGAGCAGTGAAGTAATTCAAAATTTGAATCCACATAGAGCATCTACAATGACAGTGTCCAGATTCTAACAATGATAAGTTTTAAATTGACATGCAATTATTCTCTGATTCTTTGTCATTTTTATGCATAAAAAGGTGTACAAGCACATGACTTTTGTTTTTATATTTGTTGTGTTTGGTGTGTGTGTTGTGGCAGTATTTTATTTGTATTTTTGTGCATTAGGGTCTTTATGTTGTGAAAAAAATTGTGTTTTATGTTATTCTAGGAATATTTTCTATTCTATGTTAGTTGTGTCATTTTTGAGTTGGCGAAATGGGGACCAATAATAGTGTACATATTGTCATTATTATTTGGCTTTAATTTATGCAGGTTAGACATGGAGAAGAATAAGAGTGCAAAATGTAGTTTCACATACAGGAGGGAACACATACTATTTTGACTCTATGGAGGTTGATCATTTGGGGTTTATGATCCTTAACTATATAGCTGAAGATTTAGGGTACAACATGAGTGAATGCAAATTGTATACTTTGGGAAATTTTGGGTACCACATTCGTGAATATTGTACCCAAAATTTTGTCCTCAAAATATTACGTTTTCCTTTATAAGTAAGAAATATTTTATTCCTAATTTAGTATTACAGTTATACTAGTATAAGTATTCCATTTATATATTGACACAAGCGGTCTCACAGATAAAAATCCGTGAGACGGTCTCACATGAATGTGACGCAAAAATAATTATTACATTTATATTTAACGTACATGTAATAATTAGTTTTGGTTGTAATCTTATTTAATGAAGTCCAAGGCAAATTATTGCATGGACCATGGTCCACACAGCTGTGTGGACCAAAAATAAAAAGTACATTATTTTTGTACTGAAGGTATATTATTTTTGTACTGTAGGTACATTATTTGATAGTATATATCAAATAATGTACTTTCAGTATAAAAATAATGTACCCTAAAATAATGTACCTACAATACAAAAATAATGTGTCTTCAGTACAAAAATAATGTACATTTTATTTTTGGTCCACACAGCTGTGTGGACCATGGTCCATGCAATAATGATTGTTTTCTCTTTATTTTTCAGAAAACTCTTAACTGTTGATGTTGCTAAATAAATTCTTCGTATCAGTCCTCACATGTCAAAACATGATAACACACTACTATATATCAACTTATCGAGTGATAACATGATAATAGTTTGATGATAAATGTTCAAATCATAGCACGCTGTACAAACGAATATTACATATAATATGGCTTATAATTACATAATGCACACATTATAAAAAAGAAAAATCTCCAAAATTATATGGGAAGAGCAGCACTCTATACATTCACTCCCAATACGATTATCTTCTTAGATTCAGAGAAGGAACAAAATTGCAAGCTGCATCTTCCTCCTCTTATTGCACGATTCTCTTCTGCAAAGTCGAAGCAAGAACACCAACAATAGTTTGACATGGAGCTCAAGAAGTTGCAGAGGGAGAGGATGGATTGAAGGGCTTCTGTTCTGCACAGGTTAGGACATCATGGGGCCCTGCTTCCTCGCGGCCAACGCCCATCAAGTCGAGATAGTACAGGTAGTGAGAGATGATGGTGTTCATTGAGTCAATATCGCCTTCACCACATACAAGATCCCCATACAGAATATTCATGGTGGTACCAAAACCGGGAAATCGTTTGGACAGAGTGTCATTCTTGGAGGGCTTCCAGTTACCAACAAATGCATCATGAGCTGAAGGCTGCCCCTTTTCAACTGGGGTCATCCACCTCCAGATTGCAGCCTGGAAGGCCAAGGTCGCATTCTGTTCAATGTATTCGGGGTGGCTCAAGAGATCTACTTTGAGTGCCTTACCTGCAGCTCCATAATTGTAGTTCCTGAGTAAAATAAGAATCTTCAGAACTCTACTCCCAAAGGTTGAATCCCCAACCCAAGAGCCCCACAAACACCGGCCCAACAGAGCATGTAAAACACGGTAACTTAGTGGCTTAGCAGACAGGACCATATGCTAGTGCCCACAAGGGATCTGTCCACTTTGGACATAATCCCCACACAGCCACACTGCTGCTGCCGAGTTTCAAACATTGTTCTCTTCTCCCAAATACTGTCTACTAAACCAGTGAGTTAAGCCCGTGCAGGCGTATCTTCAGAACTCTACTCACAAGATCTTAGCAAGCGAAACACAACTATGAAGCAAACACTACACTAAGTGTTCCCAAATATCAAAAAGAGAACAAAAAAGGAAAGAACAACTTTGTAAGGAGTGAAATCTTCTCTAGAAAGCTTTTGGCTGTAATTTGACAAACATTTTCTATGTCATCAAATGGTACCAAAAAGGACACCATGGCATTATTTCTATCTTCTTTCCATTTGAAGGATTTTACAGGCCAGTAGAATTTGTGCGAATTAAAAAACTAGAATAAAAAAAAATGAAAATATATCATAAGTTTTGAAGAAACTCCCTTCATCTAATGTAAACATTGGAAACAACTTCATATTCTGTGAAACATAGCCCATCAACTAAGAAACAAATGAATTTTGTATGACTAAGAAGTTGATTAATAGATAAGGAGGTAACTTAGCAAAGAACATCTGGTATAAAATTAATAACAAATAAATCATACCAGTAGAGGGGCAAGGCACCACGGCCATAATATTGGGCTCCAGGAGAGCATGGGTACGTCAGTTTGTAATAATCATCACAATAGTCCTGGCTAGGACTCATCTCCTTGTTATAGCACAGACCCCAAGCCAACGGTCCACCAGTAGCAACTCCATAGCCACCTGCAATATTTAGTTATTTACCATAAGCAAGATAAGCAACCTCCAACTATAGCTCATCCAAACGGCCAAAAATCACCCCACCAACCTCTCTCCCAAACACACCCTCCTTGATCATTTCACTTGAAGGTCAATCTGTCACTCACCAAACTCAAAACACGCTGTGAAACCAGAACCAAATTCTAAATTCCAAAGTTTCTCATCTCCCCACATTTCTCTAATTCTATATAGTTTTTGTTAGGATCAAACGCTTATCACTACGCCAAAAACTATAATTAGGTGCTAGACGGTAACCTGGCTTTGATACTCAAGAGCTTACCACTAGGCCAAAAGCTATAGCAAGTAGTTAAGATTTAACTGTATTTCCTTATAGACCTACAACACATTTTTATCCATCCTGAACACAAAATACTTTTAAAATAATAATAAAAGAAGGAGAACAACGCGTATAACCAAATCTATTGATATCTATGCCACATTTCAAATAATCCATGAAAATATTAAAATTAGCATATAGTTAAAAACAATAAAAGAAAACGATAGGTAAGAGCTGAGAATAAACATGAAGTTTTGCTTCCGACATGGGCAAGGAATGCTGCAAGCTCCTTCATCTGCATCGACTTGCCGCCGGTGGTACAGAATCCGAGGGGCTGGAAGGAGGCGGAAGCGAGGATGAATGAGCGGTAGTCCCAGAAGCCGACGGCGTGAGCGACGGGGGAATTCCTCTTAGAGAAGAGGTTCTCAAACTGGTAGGTCTCGAAGAAATCGGTAATGGTCAAATTGCAACAATATTGGGAGAGGTGATTGCACTCCCAGCCTTTGGCGCACAGCTTGGTCCCCTTCACCTTCTTCACTACAGTCGGCGGCGTCTTCGAAACCTCGCGGTCTCCGCTGACGCCACCCAATGCCGCCGTCGCCACTGCCGCAAGTACAATCGCCGCCACCAAATTCATCTTCTTCGAGCTCTCCATTATTTTTCTTCTGTGTTTTCTTTCTCCCTCAACTAATGCAGAGAGGCTTGTTTAGAAGGGCTTTATTTATACCTAAGGAGAAATATAGGAGGGAAGCAAAGTGAAAAGACAACTTACCCAACGGCTTCCAATTGATTGAGAATTTGAGATCCGATCTGATTTTCTAATTTTTCTTCTTTGCTTAGAATGAAATTTTTATATTTCTATTATATAGTTTTAATATATAATAGAGTTGGAACGCGGTGTGCTGCCATGTTCTTCAAGAACAAAACCAAGTTACTGATTAGCTTGTTAGGAATTGTGGCAATAATTTCGACCTCTTGATGTTATTCTCTTGCCCTCCAGAAGATATGTGACTGGTATGTCAAGTGCCTGGAGAGATTGATCTCTTAAGTTTTGTTTTGTTGAAGATTCACCCTTCCTTTTCTTTCAAAATAAAAAGTTATATAGTTTTGCCAAAGACTTTGTGGTTAAGTGGCACCCGGTGTTCCGGTAAGCACTCTTATATGGATGATGGGAGTGGGTTTGAGCCTCAATGGAAGCAACTGTTGACTCTTTGTGTTTCAGGTTACTACACTCTAACAGAGTCAGCAGTAGTAAAAAAAAAAAGTCATATAGTTTTAAGCAATGTTTTTCATTTATTTCAAATTAAACTCTTAATTTTAAAAATTACAATTTTTATTTCCATGAAACTGCAATCGTCAGCAGTAGTCAAAAAAAAAAGTCATATAGTTTTAACCAATGTTTTTCATTTATTTCAAATTAAACTCTTAATTTTAAAAATTACAATTTTTATTTCCTTGAAACTGCAACCTTGTTACAATTTAGCTCATATTTCATTTCACTTCTGAATAACAAACACTTTTAGTAAATATATTATATAACCCTGAGGTTGTATGGATGGCTCTTCTTTGAATCAAGAGCTTAACTTCATAAAGTGGGGGAGACACATGGTTGTGCTTCGAGTGGCAGTCTAACTCTAAATGACTACGCTTCGAGTGATAGTCTAACTCAAAAAAAAAATGAGATAAAAAAGAGATTGTCACCCGACAAATTCAATATATATTCTTTAGTGCCGTGCTTCACATATATAAGTAGCTATATATATTTAGGATCATACAAATTATCCACTACCACATTACTTGTAAAATTACCTATTAAATGTCTAAAATAGTGGTTATCCCACTATACAATAATAATAATAATAATAATAATAATAATAATAATAATAATAATAATAATACTGCAGCAACACCATGGGTGTATCAAAATCCATACTATTAAGTTTTGTTTAATATTGTAAAATATGGTAATACAAATCATATTCGTACTACAATTGTACATTAAAATATGATAATACAATTTCTAATACAATATAGTCTTTTCTATTTTCCTATTCGTAATACAATTCTTAATTAAAATTACTAATCTATTGATTCAACTTTGTTATTTACTTATCATTATTTCTATATAAATTAATTTGTTGATTTCTTTGTTTCTTTTTTTTGGCTTATTTAGAGTTGGTGTTATCGGATTCAGATAAGAAGCATTTCGCTCTGGTGGAGTTAGAGAAGTTACTATCTTTCTAGGGGAATAGCCTAATGGACTTTCCATAAATGCCAATTCCCGATGAAAGCAGCATGGGGTTGATGGAAAACATGTTGAAAGCCGAAGAGTTGGCGTATGACAAGGAATTGTTGAAGATAGAGCATGAAAAGTTGATAACACAATTGACGGACGAGCAAAAAAATGTCTACGACTCTGCTGTCATGAAAGATATTGATTCCAATGGATGTAGATTGTTTTTTGTGTGTGGTTACAGAGGAACATGCAAGACGTTCGTGTAGAGAACGTTATCGTCAAAGTTAAGGAGCCATGGTGATATTGTGTTGAACATTGTTTCAAGTGGAATAATATCTTTGCTTTTGCCGGGAGGCTGGACGGCGCATTTCATATTTTCTATACCACTCTCTTCGAACGAAGATTTCACGTGCAATATATCGCAAGGTAGTGACTTTGCTGAGCTTATAATAAGGAGGAAATTGATTATATGGACTAGGCACCGATGACGCACAAACACTATTTTGAAGCTTTGGACAAAACCATGAAGGATCTATCAAGGTTTGTCATACCGGGTAGTGCTGAAAATACATTTAGTGGAAAGACAGTAGTTTTGGGCGGTGATTTTAGACATATTATTCTCGTTATTCCAAAAGCAACTATACCAATAGTTATCGAAGCCATTATTAATTCTTCCTACCTCTAGACGAATTGCAAGGTATTGAGGCTCACAAAAACTTGAGACTACGGAGCTTAGCTTCAGAAGAAGATAGACATACGGTTGATTGGTTTTCAAAAAGGATTGCAAACATTGGAGATAGAATTGCAAAGGTTGTATACAATGGGTTGTTTGAGATCGATATTCCGACATAGTTTTTGTTGAAGTGTGGACCCAATCACATTGCAACTATAGTGGAAAGCACATTCCCAAACGCGAGATATAGCATGCTTGATGAGTCGCACCTAGAAGGCCAAGCGATCCTCTCTTCGACTTTAGATGTCGTAGATCAAATTAATTAGTATATGTGCGCCATGAACATTGCAGAAGGACGAACACATATAAGTTGTCACTCTTTTTGTAAGGCAAAATCAGACGTGAAAATCTATCACAAGTACACATTCCTGAATTCCTAAATAGTTTGAGATCGTCTAGACTCCCTAACCATTCATTGATATTAAAGGTTGGTGCACCTGTTCTGTTATTGCAAAACATAGACCACTCTCTTGATCTTTGCAACGGAGACGCGTCTCATCGTCACAAGATTGCCATTCACATTATCGAAGCAAGAATAGTTAATGAGACACATGAAGGAACCAGAGTTTTTATCCCCCGAATGTCTCTCACTCCCATACGAGATTTTCAGGCCTTCAAGTTTCAGCGTAAACATATCCCATTGATGCTCGCATATGCCATGACTATCAACAAAAGCTAGTGCCAAACACCAACTCATGTTGGGTTATTGCTGAAAAAACTAGTGTTTAATCACAATCAATTGTATGTGGCTTTTTCCTCAGTCACCCATCTTGATGGCATGAAGGTGTTAGCTCGAGACGGGGATGGACAAGATTCTGTTACTACTACCAATGTCGTCTACAAAGAGATTTTTCAATAATGTGTAGTACGAACCAGTGATATTATGATGGCTTTTCAATAATGTGTAGTACGAACCAGTGATATTATGATGGCATGACAATAATGTGTAGTACGAACCAGTGATATTATGATGGCATGAAGGTGTTAGCTCGAGACGGGGATGGACAAGATTCTGTTACTACTACCAATGTCGTTTACAAAGAGATTTTCAATAATGTGTAGTACGAACCAGTGATATTATGATGGCTTTTCAATAATGTGTAGTACGAACCAGTGATATTATGATGGCATGACAATAATGTGTAGTACGAACCAGTGATATTATGATGGCATGAAGGTGTTAGCTCGAGACGGGGATGGACAAGATTCTGTTACTACTACCAATGTCGTCTACAAAGAGATTTTCAATAATGTGTAGTACGAACCAGTGATATTATGTTTTTTTTCAAAGAGCATATTTGCCCAAGTTATATAAATCCTAAACATAAATATATAAAATCTCCAAAGTTTTAGCACCGGAGGCTTACATCTACACATTAGCTATTAATTCAACAATTATTTGGTCGAATTCAAGCAAGAATAACATCACAAAACATAATCGATCCAAACCATCTTTTTAATTGCACTATATAATATTTGATGTTATAATTTATATAATTATATATTGATCCAAATATTCTTAAAATATTATAGCAAATTAATTCCGTGCATCGCACGGGTAGAAATCTATACTATTAATAAAAACAATATCATCAACTTTTACTTCCCGCCCAAAACACTCCTATACTATTAAAGTTTGCATAGTATTGTAAAATATGGTAATACAATTCCTATTCGTAATACAATTGTACATTAAAATATGATAATACAATGCCTAATAAAATATATTTTTCCCTACGTTCCAATTCATAATACAATTCTAGATTAAAATTACTAATTTAATCGTAGTAATACAGTACATATATTTCCCTGCAATGTAATATATATATACTATTAATAAAAAACAATATTCTCAACTTTAACTTCCCGCCCAAAACACTCCTATACTATTAAGGTTTGCGTAATATTGTAAAATATGGTAATAGAATTCATATTCGTAATACAATTGTACATTAAAATATGGTAATACAATTCCTAATAAAATATATTTTTCCATATGTTCCTATTTGTAATATAATTCTGGATTAAAATTACTAATCGTAATAATATAATACATATATTTTCCCGCAATGCAATCTATACTATTAATAAAAACAAAATTCTCAACTTTAACTTCTCGACCAAAACACTCATATACTATTAAGGTTTGCGTAATATTGTAAAATATGGTAATACAATTCCTAATAAATATATTCTTCCATGCGTTCCTATTCGTAATACAATTCTAGATTAATACCATTCCTACTACAATTGTACAATTACAAAAATTTGACATAACTCAACCCGCATAGCCGACCCACACGACATGCTATACTTGACTTACGTTGGCTCTAAACGGGGGAATAGGGGTATTAGGGGTTTAAAATAACTCATTCTAAGGGATATTTCATAGCTTTAAATTGATTCTTTGTCCCCCTTTAACCCCCCGGAGGTGAAACGGAAAGAAGAGGCAGCCCTCCTCACCCCCAAATGTGTGATAAGCGAGTTGTTTACGGTAGGCGGACCCTTAACTATACGACTAAAAAGGTCACGTTTCCCGTGCATCTTATATATATAATGTTTAAAAAGGATTTTAAAAAGCCTTTAAAGAAGCCAAAGAGGTTAAATAAAGCTTAAAGAAAAATGGCTTACAGCCGACGATAAGCTACCTGTTAGGGTAACCGACGAGTCAAGTCTTTTCAAGTTCATTTTGGGATTTGATTTGTACCCACCTTCGCGCAAGAGAGAGCCTCTATGTTATACAATTCAATAAGCCTTACAAAGTCTCTTGTATAAATAGTCATGCAAACCACTTCCCAAGCCAATGTGGGACAAAAGCTACTTGAAAGCTTTTTTCTCTCCATTTGTCTAACTCAAATGGATTAACTTTGAGAACCAATTTTTCATTATATTCACCCATTATCCGTTTTGAGCGTACAATATATAAATCTTTTCGTCTAACTACGAAGAACTGGAATCTACTTTGACCTGACCCAAATCGAAAGTGGACCCCACATATATTTGTACCACAATAGAGCCACTAAAATATCATTTTATGCTATTTTTTCCAACAATTATTGTCCAGAGAATATTAGCGCTCTACGGTCAACCAACAATCACTCAACTGATTATCGCATTACTCCTGGATGAATTTTTGTCTAATATAGTTATACTTACTGAATATCAAAATATAAGTATACCTCAAGATCTTGCAATAACTAACCGACAAGTAATTAAATTAATGATATATAATGCAATGCAAATTATCTACATATTGCATTTATACACTTATTTTAGAACACTGAATTTTTGTGATATTTGTTGCATGCAAGGAAGACTCATACTATAGTTTATTTGTCGATTCTTATATGTTATAAATCATACTATCATAAGAAACAGATACTTTGATGAAATATGAAGCATGAGTAGTCTGCCAATCAACGGTTATGAACATCGCATTTCAACACTTTGGATGGACATCATTCCAAAAAGCCATACACTCCATTTGGTAATCTGAAGTGAAGTTTGGATTAACAGATTAGATATATGATTCATTCATTCTGATATATGTTTGTTTATTGTCAGATGCCAGTATGATGATTTGAATTTTGAGAGCATAGAAACAAGCTTGAAACATGCTTATATGCTTAAATGGTCTTACCTCAAAGTTACTACCCACTATCACACAATGTTTTGTGTTGTATGTTAGACTCAAGGTTACTAACTTCTCACAATAGTCAGAGACTTGTTTTATATTTATGAAATATTGACAAAAAAATATTAGGCTTTAGATGTGAGTTTTACTTATATATACCTGGGAATCTGACATTTTGAAATTTAGTGATTGATAAAATCAATATGTTTTACAGTTTGACTATCAAAACTAATTTTATGGAAAAATCACAGAATATATACATGTAGATTATAAAATTAAAATTTCAATGTCAATATTGTTATGACTCAATGCTTTGATTACATTAAAAGTGATTTTTTAAAATTTTAAGCTCAAGATATGACACGCTTGATGAGTTGCAGTTGGAAGGTCAGCGATCCGCTCGCTGACTTTAGATGTCGTTGATCAAATTAATCAGTACATGTGCGATATGAATATTGCAAAAGGACGAACATATTTAAGTTGTAACTCTTTAGGTAAGGCATAACCAGACGGTGAAAATCTATTAGAAGTACACACTCCTAAATTATTAAATAGTTTGAGATTGTATGATTTTCTTAATTATTCATTAACATTAATTAAATGTCGGTACACCTGTTATGTTATTGTGGAAAATAGATCATTCTCTTGATCTTTATAACGGTGCGCGACTCATCATCACAAGATTTGTAGATCACATTGTTGAAGCAAGAATAGTTAATGGGACACATGAAGGAACCAAAGTTCTTATCCCTCGAATGTCTCTCACTCTTTCTGATACGAGATTGTCCTTCAAGTTCCAGCATAAATAATTCTCATTGATGCTTGCATATGCTATGACTATCAACAAAAGTCAGGGCCGAACACTAACTCACGTTGAGTTATTGCTGAAAAAACCAGTTTTTAATCACGGTCAATTGTACACGGCTTTCTCCTGAGTCACCCATTATGATAGCCTGAAATTCTTAATTAGTTCTACACGAGGATGGACAAGATCGTATTGCTACTACCAATGTTGTCTATAAAGAGGTTTTCAATAATGTGTAAATATAATCGGTGATATTATGTTTTTTTTTTTCGATCAAGATGGAAAAATTGCTATATATCTACACAAAAATATATCTTCCATACATATGAATTAGAATAACAATTGATTCCTATAACTGAGTTACTAGAGAACGAGCATATTTGCCCAATTTATAAAAATCCTAAACAATGATATATAAAATCTCTAAAAGTTCCAGCACCACATGTGTACATCTACACATTAGCTATTAATTAAGCAATTATTTGTTGGAATTCAAGCAAGGATAATATCAGAAAACATAATCGATCCAAAACATATCTTCAAATAATGCACTATATAATTATATATCGATCCAAATATTCATAATATATTGTAACAAATTCATTTTGTGCATCGCACGAGTAAAAATACTAGTAATAATTATTATTATTATTATCATTATTGCAGCAACACCACGGGTGTATCAAAATCACATATTGATAATTTTATTTTATTTTTCTGTAATGAACATTTACGATTTTGTTATTTGGGTGAAAAAGCTCGCTACTTTTTTCTTTTTTTTCTTTTTTCTTTTTTTGTAAATTAAGAATATATCCAACAACAGTTACAAAATAGAAACTAAAAATACTATAGTTGTATAATTTAACAACTAAAAACAAATTGTTTTCTAACTGGAATTTTTGCACTAGAAAAGTCAAATGTGACAAATCTAACTTTCATAATGTACGAAAGTCATGTTTCACCCGCTCAATTACTTATTTCGAGGTGGCCATTATTATTTTAGAAATTGTTAATAGTCATTTTAAATTTATTTACACATTGTTTAGATTTAAAGTGGTATCACAAAACTTTTGAACCTTTTTTTAGGGCTTCTTTGTTGAGCATATAATATATGAACATAAATGTACAATTCAACTATCAGCTTAGTTTTTTAGTTGAAATGGAACTATACACTGCACATGCTTCAATTTAGTATCAGAGCTAACCCCATGCCAAAGGTGTCACCCGATAAAAAATAGACTATGGTCCACGTGTTGCTAGTTGAGATGAAGCACATGCTTCAATTTTCTTAATGGTAATTCTAAATTTAATTGCAAATTATTTGGACTTAAAGTGGTATTACAAAAAATTTCAACACATAATTACATTTGATTGGTGAAATAAGTCAAAAATAAGATAAAATTTTTGAAAATAGGTTTATTCAATACACTTTTTAACTGTTACAAAATATATCTATAATTTCACAATAAAAGCTACAATTTTCATTAGTCAAGTAACGAAATCATAAACTTTTATTGTGATATGACTCATATTCCACATAAATTAATTCAAAGAAGATTATTATATAATGTTACTATACATATATTATCTATCCTAACTCCTAAGTAATGTTATATATTTTGAACTAAACAGTACTCTTAGTGTATTTTTTAAATATATATTAACTAATGTTAAATTTTTATTAATTAATACTACGTATAAAGTTCTAAGTTGTTCCTTTGAATCATTGAATGCAATGTGGGTGTGTATATATATTACAAGATAATTTCTCAATGCCACTATTCAATTCCTAGTGCTTTAATTTCTAAAAATGCAATTAAAGTGCCGTAGTAGTATTTTATTACTTATTATCAAATTATTGAAAAAAATTATTTTTTTTTTCAAAAAATATCCATCCAATTTCATTTCAATAGGATTGTAATTCGATCCTGAAGATCTCACCGCTCCAAATATCCGTCAGTTGACTCATAAGGTATTTATAAGGAACCCGAGCGCACTTGGTTCGTGGGTGCACACAACTTCAAGCTTCGAAGTTCATTTTGAAATTAATTTAGGTCTCGATGTGTAAAAGATCGAGAATATCTATGCTAGCTAAATAATTCAAATTTGTTAAAAAGTTAAATTTTATTTATACTAGTGCAAGCCACATATTTTTCCAATATGTGACAAAGGCAAGCCTTCCTAAACTATACTTTTCTAACTTTAAGTACACTTTGAAAATCAATTTTTTCACACACATAATATTTGTTTTGAACTTATAATATATTAAATTTATCATATCAATTAGGAGAATCATAATTCACTTTGACCCAATCCAAATTAAAAGTAAAATTACTCAAATTAATACCTCAAAACAAATACTTATTCAAATATCAATTTATACTAATTTTTTCAATATTATTTCTATAAATATATAAAGAGAAATTGTGTGCTAGGGGGAAATTATTAAAGTCTGTATCATGAAAATATTTGGAGACGATGGAAGATGCTGAAGGGCGAAGAGACATACATGATTTGGAATGAAGGAAGCGCGGTTGGTAAGGGCAGACCCACCGACAGCTCAAACATCGATAATATTTTGTCGTCCTATTGTAGAGACTACTAGAGGGAATTTTATTTCCTAAGAACTCTGTAATTTTATATTATATTAAAAAAGCGTCAAATTAGCCATTTAAGTCAACTTTATAGGCTCTGTTTGGCATAATTTATTTAGGAAGCTATAATTTATTTTAAACTACTAATAACCTATAATCTCTGTTTGGTAATATTTTCAAAATAAGCTACTAGCTTAAAATAAAAGTTTATTTTGAAAAGTTATGTTTGGCAAACCTAGCTGAAAAGGTAGCTGAAAGCTGAAAAGTAGCTTAAAGCTGAAAAACTATAAGTTAGTAGCTGAAATCTAAAGAGTTGTTGGCTGTGTTTGGCAAAGCTTATTTAGGAGCTTATAACTTATTTTAAGCTACTAATAAGCTATAAGCTTTGTTTGGCAATGTTATCAAAATAAGCTAGTAGCTTAAAATAAGAGCTTATTTAGAAACGTTATTTCAGGTAGCTTTTTAAAAATAAGCTAGTAGCTTCTTAACTTTTTTCCATCTTTATCCTTATTATTTTATATAAATGACATCATTTATCCCTCCCAATTAAAACTCTTTTGGCCTTTTTTCTTCAATATGTTTCGTTGTAATTTTAATTTTATATAACTTTTCAGTTTTCAGTTACTTTTCAGCTTTCAGCTACCTTTTCAGCTAGGTTTGCCAAACATAGCCATAGTGCAATTGGGTTCGTTAAGTGAAAAGTAAAACCTATTCAAAATTTTTAAACCAGTAAAATTGTTTAATTTCAATTTGACTTGTTTAGTAGGTTAAATCTTTGCAGTGTTGGCACGTGTCCTTTTTTATTTTATTTTTTAAGATAAATTATTTATTTATTTATTAAAATTTAAAAATATTATTAAAAAACTGTCATCGGATCCGACAACTATCTTCTACACAAACAGTTATGGGTGTCCGGCAAAAACAATCACGACCATGTCTAGCCAAGGCCGTCTAGAACGATGGCGGCGATCCCTTTATCCTCATTCCAGATCTAAAAGACGACTATGACCATCTTCCTTAAATAATCGTGGCTATCTTCGCCAATCGACTTTCCCATCCCAATACCAAAGTCACCATCCCTTGTGAGGATCCCTTATTCCCTTAGACGTCCAACCTCTCCAATCCTTCAACCCAAAGATTCCACGACCCTCATCTGGAGCGCAAATTATGTCGTTTTAGTAGCCCTGCTAAAATTAAAAAAATAAAATTAACGCCGTTAATGGCTGAATTCTCCCTCGCAACAAAACACAAAGCCTCATCGCAGCTGAACAATCAACCGAAGTCCTCATCGCAGCTGAATTCTCCCTCGCAATACCTCTTCTTCACAATTCTTCTCTAATTCGTCAACGCAATCCTTCTCCGATTCCTTATCACAATTCTTCTCCGATTGCTCATCGCAATTCTTCTCCATTGTTATTTTCAATTTATATTCCATTTGTTTTTCCAATATTGAGTTCATTGATGGCGGAAACAGGAGATCAGCCACGGTTACACATTGATGGATCATCTTCAATTGCAGGTTTTTTTTTCTGATTTTTAAACTGAGTATGAATTTGATTTTGTTATTTGTTTTGTTAGTGCGTTGAATTTGAAGTTTGATGAACTGTATTGATTCATATTTTTGTTTTCGATTTTAGGATTTGTGATTTAGATTGATTATTTACTATGTATTTGAGTTTTTATTGGGGATCATTGTCAAAAGTATATGTTCACAATCAGTTAGCTATACATTCACATTTTCAGAGCTGTAGATTCATTATTATAGAGCTCTACATTCATATATAAAAAAATTATTATAGAGCTCTACATTCATATATAAAAAAACTTTGTAGTTACACGTACGTATGTTTTCAGTTAGAAGTACAGAGATTTACATTCACACTTATACAACTCCATATTCACAGTTACATAGTTCTACATTCACACATTTAGAATTTTACATTCACACTATTGATTGATACTCTGTTGTATTTTATATTTGCAGTGAATGCAGATTTTGTAGTTGTCTAAGCAAGCAATGATCAAGGAGATGGATATCTGCAAACAAGGTTGCTTCAACTACAAAGGGTGCTGTTCAATCTAATTTGTTGGGAAGTTTATCTGAGATTGGTGGGGATTGATATCTTGTACATCCAAGTTTTGGGAGTTTTGAATTAGTTCATGTTAATAGGGGATGACGATGTATTTTTATATTTGTGAACATTTAGTTATAAAATTATGATCTTAGAGTTTTAAAATTGTGAACATGGCATTATGAAAATGTGAATTTGGAGTTTTGAAATTGTGAACATAGAGATTAGAAGATGTGAATTTGGAGTTATTAAGTTGTGAATGTTTAGTTTTAAAACTGTTAATTTGGAACATAATTCTTATTTAAAAACTGTGAACATAAAGTATGCAAGCTGGTGTGAATGTTTAACAAAGTTAACATTATATTATTATAGTCAATTTGTAGTAAGAAAGTGTGAATGTGGAGTTTTGAAATTATGAATATAGAGCTATGAAGGTGTGAATATGTAACAAAATTATAAGTTGTGGTCATTTAAGTGATTTTGGACTGGCAAGATTTGTACAAAAAAGGATTGAAAGGTGTTCATCAGACAACCATAGTTCTATAGGAGTACAAAGAACTATTGGATATTCACCTCCGAGTAAGTTTTATAATTCACACTAATGCCTAAAAACTTCTGCAATCTTCTTTCTACTTTCTAATGCATTTACTCTTGTAACTTACATTCATCTCCAATTGTTCATTTCTTGTTGTACAACACTTTGGTTTTCTTGATGACATTGTATTTCAATGTGTTAGCACGCCACGTTATGATTGCTGCGACATACCTGGCCCTCAGTCCAAGTAAGAAATCTTCTTGCAAATATACAAGATTAAATAAATAATTTATTGCATTATTAGGAATAAAAATAGAAGAAATTATTCAAAGCTAGTATTTGTTTACTTACATTTAAGTTTGCCTTCCTTTTGAATCCTGGGTTCCATTTCTTTAGTGTCCCGTTGTATGTCCCCATATGTTGCATTACAAATAGTCCACAGTCAATATAATTTTCTGTTTCTTTCCAATGTTGACAACCTCTTTAGTTAGCTCATCCACCTTCTAGAATAGGTCAGATGACCCAAATGCTAGGTATTCTTTTAAACTTGTAACCTGGACAAAAATATTTAAGTGTATCACTGTAACACATTCACACATTCATACTTCTATATTCACAGTTTCTATAATCCACATTCACAAATAGAAAAATCCACATTCCCACATTTCAGTGTTACATTTTCAGTGATTATACTACATCTGCTATACATGCACACTTTCATAACTCTATATTCACAGTTTATATACTTTATATTCACAGTTTGAAAACTCCACATTCACACATATGTAGCAATTGATAAGGAGCTCAATTTGTTGATCAACTTACCAAGAGGTTTGTGCAGTCTCCATACTTATCTTTCTTGGTAACACCAGGGATTAAGTCCTTGTTGTCAATGATTTCAACTTTTGAAGCTTTAATATTGATGCAAACTAGGAAATAGTGCCCGTAACAAAGCACTGGAAAAAATATCTAAACTCAGAAAAGGAAAATAAAAACAGTGTCATTAATGTCTTGAATATGACTAAAAAAATTGAGTGTTGTTCATAAACTCACCAAGTCTTCATCAGTTATGTCCAAATTCTGCAGGCGCTTTATTTCATATATCCTCCGTTGGTAGAAGTTTTCTTTCTTTTTTTTCCATTGGTAGACATTTCATCCATTCTTCCGTGGGATCTAGTTGTAACTGAGATTAAAAAAAAAAGTTCTCAATTTGAATACGTTTTTTAAGTCAGAAATACAGATAAACAATTTTATGTTCACGAGTTGTATGCTCTGTGTATGTAAATGTGGAGTATAGAAACTGTGAATATAGAGTATAGAATGTGTGAATCTGTAAAAGAGTTAACAGAGTTCTAGCAACTTGTAGCCCTATAATGTGTGAATGTGGAGTTTTCAAATTGTGAATATAGAGTATAAAAACTGTGAATATCGAGGTATGAATGTGTGAATCTGTAACAGTTAACATAGTTCTACAAACATGGTGTTCTGTTTTACTACACATAGTTCTATATTTAAAAAATATAGTTGTTTGCAAACCAAAAGCACTTACATAGGCTACTGTGCTGAAAAATACCCCCTTTGGTTGCCCGGGTGCACGTTCTTTGTCAAGCATTGAGAGTCTCAGTGCCCATACATCTAAGAAGATATTTTCTACTTGACCAATACTGAGTGAGGTGAAGTGATCCCTAGTAATCTCAATGTCACCAAAGCTGAAAAGCAACTCACTACAAAATGCAAAAAAAAAAAAAAATTAAAATTAAAAAAAAAATTAAAAAAAAAAGTAAATTTACCTAATTCACATTAATGTAAGTAATAATTAATTAACAACTATAATAAATATTTAGATGGAACATACTCTTTTGGATGTTCAGCAGAAACCTCTACAAACGCATAGTTTGATAGTAGCTTATCTAGGATAGTGGCATTGCGGATTCGAGTCCCATGTTCATTCCAAAAAGGAGACCGTAGGTTTAAGGGGATGTTCTTGAATTTTTGCTGAGGCCTCTTTCTAGCAGTCACATCTTCAACATCGGACTCACTCTCTACCAATGCACTGTGTTCACATAATAGAAGTATTTAGTCAACAAAACAGAAGCTTATGTTCACAAATATAGAGCCATATGTTCACACCTTGTTATCTCTATGTTCACAGTCTGTGAGATCTATGTTCACAATTTAAAATTTTGGAGGTTTAGCCTAAAGGTGTTTAGTTTTAGGTGTCCCGATGATTTGTGCACAACTTTAGATCCCTATGTTCACAAATTGTTAACTTTATATTCACAATCTGTTATATCTGTATTCACAATTTGTTAACTGAATCTCTCTGTTTTACAGATTCATAGCTTTAGTGGTCTATATTCATAGTTTATATATTTCATGTTCACAGTTCTTAAACACCACATTCACACATTTTAGGACTTCAGATTCACTATAAGTATGTTACCTTTGTTACAGATTCACAGCTTCATAATTCTATATTCACACCTTGCATACTCTACATTCACAGTTTTTATACTCCACAGTCACACATTTCAGGGCTACATTGCTAAGTTCACAGCCATTTTATAGATTCACAAAAACATAGTACTAACATCATAGTTTTGTAGCCTAAGTTCTAGACATTGCTAAGTAAATGTATTGCATTACCTATCAAAATCATCAACAGGGGAATCAACTCTTCCAAAAGGAACTCTAAGCAGGCTAGGAGTTGAAAAAGTTGCATCTTCTGTGGCATCCATTGCAATTCTATCAACCAGGGCATCTATCCCCTGTTCCCCTGCAGCAACCTCTGTATCTAGCTCCTTCTCCTTCTCTTGTTGCTGTGCTGGGGATGGTGTTGGAGTCAGCCCCAAATCAAAGCTAGGAGCATTTTCTTGGTGTGATGGCTGTGGTGTTTGAGACAGCCCCAAGTCAAAAGAAGGGCCATCAGGGTCCATTTGCTTCCTTTTCTTATCAAAGGCTTCGACAAGGGCATCCACAGCTATAGTGAAGGTTTCACTACCATAGAAGATGTCGTCAAGTTGCGAGGTTGTTGGGGTTGAAGGGGCTTCTATGGTGCTGGCAACATTAAGCATGTTAGATTTGTCCGAAAATGTTTTCCTCATCACATTGACGGGTGCTCCTTGCTTTCCTATCTCAGCCATAGCCTCGCAAAATTCTCTGACCGTGGAAGCCAGCTTTTGCAAGATCCCTGCTACTCTATGATGGTGGCACATTTACTGTTGGTTCAGCACCAACAGGAGCTTCAACATTCTGCCCAGAGGTGGCAGCAGCAACATCAGCAAGTTTTTCTATTCTGGGATAACTGTACCCCTTCCAAACGACCCGGACTTGTTTTCTTCTTTAATCCTTTTTTTTTGCAAGTTCAGTAGTCCACCCAACGATGGTTGGGTATGTTCTATTCACTCTCATCCCCTTGAACTGTACTCGGTCAAAGTACACGAGCTGCATAAATCAGGGAGTTAGAACTGAAGTTTAATAATTATATTAGCAAACCCTACATTCACAGTTTCTATACACTATATTCCCAGTTTGAAAACTCCACATTCACACATTTCAGTGTTACTTGTTCAGTAATTATATTAATATCTGTTGTACATTCACACATTCATAACTCTATATTCACAGTTTGTATACTCTATATTCACAGTTTGAAAACTCCACATTCACACATTTCAGTGTTACTTGTTCAGTAATTATATTACTATCTGCTGTACATTCACACATTTATAACTCTATATTCATAGTTTCTATACTCTATATTCACAAATAAATAAGTCACTATTTTACAAAAATAGTAATGAAAATTCAAAATAAAGTGAACTTACTAGAAGAAATACAACCGGTCCGGTGAAGAACTGCTTTGGGTTCTTTTGAATTGATTGAATTGAGTCAATCATAGACTTGTGTGTATAGACACACCAATTGTACTGCTTGATTAACGAGTTAATTCCAGCAATGGTCCCTCGACTATGTTGATTTTCCAAAATTGGTCCTCGTCTTTTAATTTGGACGAAAAAGACACTTAACTATTGAATTTGTTCCGAAGAAGGTCCTTCCGTTTATGTGGTGTTAGACAACCGTTAAGTGGAGGGGTAAAAATGTAATTTCCTTAGCTAGGTCTTCTTGTCCTTCCTGTTCAACAAATCAGAACTTCACAAACCCCAACAGCTATGTGTCTTCTTGAATAAAATGCTAGGAATAAATTACAAAACCCTAACAGTAAATTTATCCAACTAACTTCACAAATCACAAATCAGCAACCAAAATGTATGAATTCTATGAAACATTGAAATCGGCCGGCGGTGGAGACGTGTGACGACGGCGACAGCGTGACTGGCAGACGAGCAGATTCTCAGCAGGCGGTGGAGACGTGTTGCACTACTGCGTGCGACGGTGGTGGCGTGAAGTCTGTAGCTGACGAGCGTGCCACGGCGGTGGCGTGAGATCGAGCGTGCGGTGGCGGTGGCGTGAGATCTGGCGTGCGACGGCGGTGACTTGAGGTCTGGAGTGCTCCAGCGGTGGGGTGCGATGGCGGTGACGTAGGTGTGGTCTGGTGTGCGACGGCGGTGACGTGGGTGAGGTCTAGTGTGCGACGGCGGTGACGTGGGTGAGGTCTGGCGTGCGACGGCGGTGGCGTGCGATGTGCGTGGAGAGGAGGCTCCGAGGAGAAGATGAGCAGAGGGAGTATCTGAGTTTGAGGGAGTATCTCACGCTTTGGTGTTCTGATTTGTTAAACGGGAAGGACAAGAAGACCTAGCTAAGGAAATTACATTTTTACCCCTCCACTTAACGGTTGTCTAACACCACATAAACGGAAGGACCTTCTTCGGAACAAATTCAATAGTTAAGTGTCTTTTTCGTCCAAATTAAAAGACGAGGACCAATTTTGGAAAATCAACATAGTCGAGGGACCATTGCTGGAATTAACTCGTTAATCAAGCAGTACAATTGGTGTGTCTATACACACAAGTCTATGATTGACTCAATTCAATCAATTCAAAAGAACCCAAAGCAGTTCTTCACCGGACCGGTTGTATTTCTTCTAGTAAGTTCACTTTATTTTGAATTTTCATTACTATTTTTGTAAAATAGTGACTTATTTATTTGTGAATATAGAGTATAGAAACTATGAATATAGAGTTATAAATGTGTGAATGTACAGCAGATAGTAATATAATTACTGAACAAGTAACACTGAAATGTGTGAATGTGGAGTTTTCAAACTGTGAATATAGAGTATACAAACTGTGAATATAGAGTTATGAATGTGTGAATGTACAACAGATATTAATATAATTACTGAACAAGTAACACTGAAATGTGTGAATGTGGAGTTTTCAAACTGGGAATATAGTGTATAGAAACTGTGAATGTAGGGTTTGCTAATATAATTATTAAACTTCAGTTCTAACTCCCTGATTTATGCAGCTCGTGTACNGTACACGAGCTGCATAAATCAGGGAGTTAGAACTGAAGTTTAATAATTATATTAGCAAACCCTACATTCACAGTTTCTATACACTATATTCCCAGTTTGAAAACTCCACATTCACACATTTCAGTGTTACTTGTTCAGTAATTATATTAATATCTGTTGTACATTCACACATTCATAACTCTATATTCACAGTTTGTATACTCTATATTCACAGTTTGAAAACTCCACATTCACACATTTCAGTGTTACTTGTTCAGTAATTATATTACTATCTGCTGTACATTCACACATTTATAACTCTATATTCATAGTTTCTATACTCTATATTCACAAATAAATAAGTCACTATTTTACAAAAATAGTAATGAAAATTCAAAATAAAGTGAACTTACTAGAAGAAATACAACCGGTCCGGTGAAGAACTGCTTTGGGTTCTTTTGAATTGATTGAATTGAGTCAATCATAGACTTGTGTGTATAGACACACCAATTGTACTGCTTGATTAACGAGTTAATTCCAGCAATGGTCCCTCGACTATGTTGATTTTCCAAAATTGGTCCTCGTCTTTTAATTTGGACGAAAAAGACACTTAACTATTGAATTTGTTCCGAAGAAGGTCCTTCCGTTTATGTGGTGTTAGACAACCGTTAAGTGGAGGGGTAAAAATGTAATTTCCTTAGCTAGGTCTTCTTGTCCTTCCCGTTTAACAAATCAGAACACCAAAGCGTGAGATACTCCCTCAAACTCAGATACTCCCTCTGCTCATCTTCTCCTCGGAGCCTCCTCTCCACGCACATCGCACGCCACCGCCGTCGCACGCCAGACCTCACCCACGTCACCGCCGTCGCACACTAGACCTCACCCACGTCACCGCCGTCGCACACCAGACCACACCTACGTCACCGCCATCGCACCCCACCGCTGGAGCACTCCAGACCTCAAGTCACCGCCGTCGCACGCCAGATCTCACGCCACCGCCACCGCACGCTCGATCTCACGCCACCGCCGTGGCACGCTCGTCAGCTACAGACTTCACGCCACCACCGTCGCACGCAGTAGTGCAACACGTCTCCACCGCCTGCTGAGAATCTGCTCGTCTGCCAGTCACGCTGTCGCCGTCGTCACACGTCTCCACCGCCGGCCGATTTCAATGTTTCATAGAATTCATACATTTTGGTTGCTGATTTGTGATTTGTGAAGTTAGTTGGATAAATTTACTGTTAGGGTTTTGTAATTTATTCCTAGCATTTTATTCAAGAAGACACATAGCTGTTGGGGTTTGTGAAGTTCTGATTTGTTGAACAGGAAGGACAAGAAGACCTAGCTAAGGAAATTACATTTTTACCCCTCCACTTAACGGTTGTCTAACACCACATAAACGGAAGGACCTTCTTCAGACCAAATTCAATAGTTAAGTGTCTTTTTCGTCCAAATTAAAAAACGAGGACCAATTTTGGAAAATCAACATAGTCGAGGGACCATTGCTGGAATTAACTCATTTGATTAATGTGTATCAAGGATTTTAAAATCCTAAAGTTACAACACCTGTCTTGGTGGCCACACAGCATCGCCGATACTACAAACAGTACAAAGTCCCGTTTAAACATATCGTCGTGGTTTCCTCTTCTCACAATCTGATCCGGCATTGAGGTTGTGATTGGGGATTTAGCATCAAGTCCCCATCGCTGCCTCGAGGTTGGCATACTCTGCAGCAACTCCATCTTCTCGTTTATCCTCATATTTTGTGGCCTCCTCAACCACTTTGTCACCCTGGGGGATTCCCAATGTTCGCTCAACATCGTCTTCCTCAATGAGCAGGAGTTCACGCCCTTCCAGCCGGATAGCAGACCGATAGACATCAAATTGTCTAATCAAATATTTCATTAAAGGTCATTCACTTTTTGTTAGTTAGAGGTGTAATATCCCTCCAAATCCAATATCCTAAACAGCCTTCTTCTGCTCATCATTCAATTGCTGCACAAACTCAATCACAATCTTTGGGCTCATCCTTGTATTCCAACTTTTTTTTGGTTTCCCTACTTTTTTTATCTTCCTCTGTTTGTGGATTTGTTCTCGTAGATTTTCTCTTTCCTTTTGTTTCACCCCGACTTCCTCCCTCTTCTTCCACTGCTTTCCTCTTCCTTGTTGTTTTTTCAGCAGCAAATGGCTTGTCATTTCTTTGTTTCGTTCTTATTTCAGCTGGTATTGATGAGTCTGAAGATGTTGTCTCTGCAGCTTGAGAGCTAAGGATAGCTCTCGTCTTCTTTACTTGTTTGTTCACATGTGTAATCTCTTCTACTGTTGGATTTGTTCCATCCATTTCTGTCAATGAAGAGTTTAGAAATAAAATGCAATCTCAAGTATAACAAGGATAACAAAAATTTTATATTTGATGGAAATATAATCTGTTAGTAGAGGGGGGATGGGGATGCCGAATAAATCCAGCTACGCTCTACTAAAAGAATAACATTTCCATCAAAACTCTATGTATGTACCCAAATACATAAATATATTTTTACAAATACAGAGCCGTATGTAGTAAAACAGAACACCATGTTTGTAGAACTATGTTACAGATTCACACATTCATAACTCTACATTCACAGACACTATACTCCATGGTCACAATTTGGAAACTCCACATTCACACATTACAGGGCTATATGTTTAGTAATTATATTACCACTGTTATGCATTCACACATTCAAAACTCTATATTCACAGGTCCTGTACTCTATGTTCACAACTTGGGAACTCCACATTAACACATTACAGGGCTACAAGTTGCTAGAACTCTGTTAACTCTACTACAGATTCACACATTCATAACTCTACATTCACGATTTCTATACTCCATGTTCACAATTCGAAACCTCCACATTCACACATTACAGGGCTATATGTTTAGTAATTATATTATCACTGTTATGCATTCGGACATTCAAAACTCTATATTCACAGTTCGTATACTCCATGTTCACAATTTGAAAACCTCATATTCACAAAGACAAAACTCTAGGTCACAAAATTATAATTCCATTTGACCATTAACATTGTATGTTACATAGAACATAAACTTATTCCACAGAAACTCGTTAAACTACTTAGAATCACAAAATTTTTGAACTAAAATCCCTAATATAAAAATGCAAAGTAATACTTGTTTGTAAAATGCTTCAAAGATGCGATGAATACTACGGTTGACTATTGTTGCAAAAATGCCGACGAACAATGCATTGAAGGACTGCTAGAATGGGCGGTGATGGTGCGATAATGGCGGAAATGGTGAAATCGCAGATGATGAAGAAGAGTAGCTGATGAGATTGTGAAAAACGGCTATGATTCCGCGAAAATAGAACAATATGAATTCATTATTAAAAAAAAAAAAAAATCTTATTGGCTGAGAAAAACGGTGCCACTAACGGCACTGTTATCCTCTGCCGATGAAACGGTGTCATATTGAACCCAAGTCCACCTTGCAAGGTGGACCTAGGTCCACGGCATAACAACTGCATCTAGAGGTGGGAGTTTACCGATTAAGATGATGACCTCATCAGGGCCACACTGCCCACACACCCCCAAAGTCTCCACGATTGACCATGAGGTCGCACCGTCTTTATTAGTGTCAAAATTTATTTTGTTTAAGTTACAAAAATAAGTGTCATCTTATTTAATTAATATTAAGCTTTTAATAGTTTAATGATAATAAAAATTTATTATAAATAGAATTAATCATTTGATAGACTGTACTTAGTATTTTCGAGAAATAAAATCTTATCATTATCATACAATGTCATAATAATTTTTGGTTGCTTATATATGTTATGTGATTATTATATGATAATATAAAATATCGTAATGATAATTTTGTTTGTGTTATAGTAATAATATTGACAATATTTCTAATAATAACTATTAAGAGTTGAAGACTTGTGCTGCAAAAATAAATATATGTAATTACTATTAACATTTTAATATTATTAATGATTAAATTTATTAAATATTAAGTTTTTAAACACACATAATACTATTGTTTATCTTCATTCTTTAACATCTGTTTTTTTTTAGCGGGGTGGGGGTTGTCAAACGAAGGCAAATAATAGCAAAACACTGAGGGAGCTAATTGTAATTTCTTCGAGTTAATACCGAATATAATCCTTAACTATAGTGGTTTTACTCAATTTAGTCTGAAATTACTTTTTTTGTGCTCAATTTAGTCATTGACTTTGATGATTTTACCAAATTTAATCCTTTGTTAAAAATTTTGTTAGTGGACAGTTAGAAATAGGGTCTTAATAGTAATTTCTCATCGTTTTTTTTTTGGAATAAGCACAAAAAGTTAATATCGCCTCCACTAAGGTTCAATCTCATGACCTCCCATGTGGGAAAGTCACTACATACCATCTAAGTACAAGGTTTTTGGCAATAATTTCTCATCCTCAATCCTATTTGGGATGATTCCTTCTTCTTCCCCTTATTAAGATCCACGCAGAAATGTAAATCTTTGTACTCAAATATTTATTTATTCTGTATTTATTTATTTAGGGTTGAAGTTTATTTGGTACGAAAATTTACATTTTTGTGTAGATCTTAATAAGGGGAAGAAGAAAGAATCATCCCAAATGGGATGAAGAATAAAAAATTACCATTAGGACCCTATTTCTAACAGTTAACTAACAGAATTTTTAACAAAGGACTAAATTGTATAAAACCATCAAAGTTGAGGACTAAATTGAGCACCAAAAGTCATTTAGGGCTAAATTGAGTAAAAGCACTATAGTCGATGACTGTATTGGGTATTAACTCTATTTTCTTCATTTTAGACTATCCTACTTTAAAATTCAAAAAATATCTTTAAATAATCAACATGGTATATTTTGATTGGTAAAATCATATCTCCAAACTTTATAATTTGAAAAATAAAAAGAAAGAGGGAAAATACAATTTTAGTTCATTAATATAATTATACCTATATTATAGATTCAGTCCATAAATTATTACCATATACACATTTAATTATATATGTGTAAAGTGACAGTTTTAACCCACCACTAAGAGATTATGTTAAATTTAACAATGCACTTTGAATTTTCAAATTATTAATCTTCATTCGTAATGAATATTCGTAATGAAAATTGTTAGTTAATTGTTAGTTTTCTAAGATTTATAAACAAATATATACTTGTCTTCAGCTTTAAAGTTTTTTGAATACAACTGACCCTATTACACTGAGGCTCAAACTCATGACCTTTCATTTGAGGGAGGCCACTACATGCCATTTGAGCACAAGGTGCTTGGCTCTTTAGCTTTAAAGTTAAATGTCAATTGATGGATAGCAAATGAATTTATTTTTAATTTCTAATTAATCAATCCATGGTGATATTTATATGTTTGATTGTATATTTCTAGAATAATGCAATATATAATCATTATGTCTTATTAGTAATGTTTTAATTTTTTTTTACAAAGATTATTGAAGGACATTTAAGCAAAATGGATGCTTAAATGATAGATATTATATTGATTTGTGAATTACAATATGCATATTTATATCAAATTTTTCTTTGAGTGAGTAAACTGTTTCATATCAATTTTTTTTATATCAGTCAATGATCTAATATACTTGTTCTTTGTGATGCCTTGATGTAAATGAAAAATTGAAACGGTTGTTTTTTTTTTAAGAACATGAAAATGACATGAATTGAAAATGCTTATAGATTGAAGACTCACTCCAACCTATTGACATGAAACAACAAAGTAATAAAATTCATAATATTTATTTCAACCAATAATATTTTAGTGATGAACTTGGAACCAAAACAATTTTGAAGTTTTAGCTACACTCCAATGAAAAAAAATAGGTTTGCCAACCTCAATAGTTAATTAATACAAAACAATATAAAAATGATTAAGATGTCCTTCAATAATTTAAAATTTTAAATTGAATTGTTAATATTAATATAATGTGTTAGTATTGATTAAAATTACCACTTTATACATAATTGAAGGAAAAAAATTTGCATATGATAATAATTTATGGGTTGCATGCATCTACAATATGAATATAATTAATGAACTAAAATTGTTATTTTTTCAAAGAACAGATATTAAATAGATCTCTTAAGTGGAGCAAAATAGTGAATTGAAATCTTAATTGAAGTAGTAGTAGTTTTGATGTACCGAATGCTCACTATTTGGTATACTATTTAAAAATGCACATTCAATACATTAATAATGTATATTTAATATATTTATTAATGATTCACTTTGTAATGTGGACCATAATCCATAATATAATTACTAGGGGGCAAATTATACTATAGATCGAGCAGGGTCTACCTTTCATTGTAGATTCTGGTCCAAAAATAACTTTCAGATTCTATATTTGCAGTTGACACACTTTGTATATGCAGATAACCGTTTCTATACCCGTAAACAAATGGTAATTATAGACACATAACATATGATAACTACAAACACATAAACTGTTAACTGCAAGTACAAAATATGTTAAATGTAGACACATAACATGTTAACCAACATCTTATGCTTCTCATGTTTGAAGGTGAAATTAGGGTTGCTAGAATAATAATAAAAATTAGGACTTTATTTCCCATGTTTGAGAAAAAATTGACGCAATAGTCATGACTTTCTAAATTTATCCTCAATGTTAGCGATTCATACAGGAAAAACTAACGGTGTGTTACAATTGAAAATGTTTCAATATTTAAGGATTAAATTTGATAGTTTTCAAAGTCAAGGATTGGAATAGAAAATGAGTGATTGTCAAATGAATAAAATTTTGAATTAAATCTATAAATTAATGCCAAAGGACATTGTGATCTAGTGACACCAAGTTACTCTCCCATGGGTAGAACTCCAAATTAGGTTTCATGTGTTTATTAGGGTGTTTTGTTCATATATTGTTAATGTTTGATGTACACATTCATTAGCATGTTTTTGGATTATTTCTTGCCACAATGAGAGTTGGGTGATAACGAATCCGAGTCATCCCTTGCATAAACCCAATTTCTTCCTATCCCAATTTCTTCCTATGAAAATGGGAAAAATTAGGGGCTTTAAATGATGCTTTGTGTGCTTGATGGACTTCGAATTGGTACACCACGAGAGTGAGACAATTCCTTGTTCTAATCCTTGTATATTTGCTCACAGAAGTGGTTTAGACTAGGATATCTATAAATTAATGCCTCCTAGCTTGAGCCCGATTTCTTTATTTTGTATTTATCCTTGTATATTTGCTCACAGAAGTGGTTTAGACTAGGATATCTATAAATTAATGCCTCCTAGCTTGAGCCCGATTTCTTTATTTTGTATTTATCTCTTGTCCACATGCCATAACCCCCAATCTTCAGCGGAACGACAATTCTTAACCCAACCTACTGAAGCCCAACAAAGTCAACATTGCCCCCACTAAGGCTCGAACCAATGACCTCCCACTTGGGAAAATCACTTCATGTCGCTTGACCACAAGGACTTTAGCATTCTTAATTTGTATTTAAAAATTAAAAAAAAAAAAACTAAAACTAAAATTCCCTGTGTCTAGTTTTACTAATCAAACATATTCTTTGAATATCAAGTTGATTCTCGATCTTCTGTTCACATGTATATAAAATGGTTTAGAAAATAATAATAATAATAATAATAATAATAATAATAATAATAATAATAATATAAAAATAATTACCTCACTAAATTGTAAAGTATTTAATTTGAGTAATACAAAGATAAGATGAATTTAGAATAACATAAATTATAGTTAGCTCATTGTGGTCTAGTGGCACCCGGTGTCTTGATTAACACTCCCACATGGATGATGGGAGTGGGTTCGAGTCTCAGTGGAGTCAATTATGAGTCAGCAGTACTCAAAAAAAAATGTGTATCAAAGCTAAAAGCTAGATCAAACACTTTGCTCTTAATTCACATTCATCATATATATCTCTGATCTAAAAATGTGTACTATGGGTTCAGTTTTTTAAAACCGTACCGAAAACCGTTCGATTTTTTAAATATATATAATAAATAATAATAATTAATATTGATCGATGATGAGGGATGATGGATGAACAAGATATTACTTTACAATTTGGATTGCTATGTTAATTTTGTATTTGAATTGTTTTATTTGTATGTAATACTTATATTTTTGACTTTAGATTATGCGAATATGTATTGTTTGGCAGTGTGTTGTTTGGAAAATTAGTAAATGTTGAAAATTGAACATCCTAAACCGAACCGAAATAATACTGAACCGTTTCATACCGAACCGAAACCGAACCAAACTTTATTGTAAAACCGAATGGTATCATTTTTTGTAATACCGAAATACCGATACCGAAACCGAAACCGAAAAAAATCGAACCGAATCCCGAAGTACCCACCCCTACTTTGCTCTTAATTCACATTCATCATATATATCTCTGATCTGTACGTATGTATATAGCAGTTGTGTTCCTAATCTATATATATATATAAACAGAAGTGTTGCTTTCTTGTCCATCCTAATAAAATACTTATGTTTTGAAATTTGAAATTACAATCATTTTTTACCTAATTAAATAATAACAAAAATACTATATATGTTAATTTAATTTATAATAACGATTACCTAAAATATTTATTATACCATGAATCATGGTCTATTTTTAAGGTACACTAAACTAATACTCAGTATATATTCTTTTTCAACTTAAGTTCAGTTTTTTTTATATACAAATAAAATTAATATATATAAAATATATCATTAAAAAGTTCTAATTAAAAACTTTCAAATAACACCTATATTGATATTTTATTTTAATGTATTAAATTAACATACAATTATATTAAATCACTATATTATATTCATTTTCAATATAATATTGTTTTATTCTCAAAATGTTGTAGATTGATTTTTTACCATACTATTGCAATATATAATTAAAATTAACATGGACTTACCTAATTAAATTCAATTAATTTTGAAATGATTTATTTAATTTAATATTTTAATATTATAGATGTTTTTAATTTTTTTTATTTCTTTTTGAATTTCAATTCAAAAAAATAATAAAATTAAAATAATTTCATTTGGTTCAAATGTAGTTATATATCATTTGGTTCATGTTAAATTAAGCATGACAATTGAAATAATTATTTTTCAAACTTTTCATGTGCATAAACGTAAACTTTGGTGCAAAATAAAATAAAAATAAATCAAATGCAATCTCATTGTTATTTCTAATTCTATTTTCCATCATTATATTGCTATATATATACATCTCTATATTTTTTAAAGTCATTAAATAATAATATAGTAATTTAATGGTAATATAATTTATTAAAAAAAAGAAAAATATATATTCTACTAATATTAAAAAAATCAAAATCAAAATAGATGTCAATTTAATTTATTCTAATAAGATAAAATTGAAATCTTCTATTCAATTTATTATTTGTTATTATAGATATTTTTAATTTCATTTGTTTTATTTTTCTAATTTTAATTAAAAATGGTTAAAATTAATAATAATTTGATTCGTATGTGTATGTGTGTGTGTGTTTGTGTGTCTACATATATATATATATATATATATATATATATATATATATATATATATATATATATATTGCTAAAAAGAGAAAATAATAACTATAATACATATATACATATTGAATCATTGTTGCATGTCAAAATTTCAATAAAAAAAAATTGTTGCATATCAATTTGTTTACTTGATCTAAGTTTTAAAAATAACTACGATGTTATTACTACTATATATAATTTTCTCTCTACATAAATGATGTTGGTTTTCAAAGTTTAAAAATGTAAAAGGTAAAATATATCATTACTATGATTTTAGAATTCTACTAATGACAAATATAAGTATTATTTCATTAATTAAAAGTTTTGTATTACAAATGTAAACAAATTTTATAAAATACCATAAATTATAAAAATTTACAAATCTAAAATAATAGTTATTATTTAAATATTATGATCCCAAAACAAATTAACTTACGTTAATAACATAACTGAAGAAAAACTAACACAAAAATGAACTAATTGAACTAACTAACATTTGCGGAGTTTGAAAAGAAATATAATGTTATTGGGTAATTGTCTCACATTTAAATATAATGTTATTAAATTAATTGAAATTTACATATTTAAGAATGATGTATCATCTCGGGATCTATCAATTTAAAATGAAGAAGAATAAGATATAATAGAACTAAAATAAATAAACTTTCAATAAATTAGTTAAAAACATATCATAAATCTACAAATATTGAACCACAAAGTTTATTATGGGCCTATTATTTAAATGATGATCTAGAGAGGTTTTGATTGTCCTATATTTAGAAACAAAACTAAATGGTTTTCAGACATTTATTTACTATTTATGATAACAAACAAAAGTTGTAAAAACTTTTGTGAGACCGTCTCATGGGTCTAAATCCGTGAGGCGGGTCGAATATTTGATTAATGAGTCGGTCGAATCCTTAATTTACGAGGTCAAAGATCCGACTCATTAATCAAATATTCGACCCGTGAGACGGTCTTACAAGTGTTACTCAAAGTTTAAAATATCACCAAAGTAGATTCTGAAACAAAATTCAGATATCAATATAAAATTTTAAAATAAGAATGTTTTTTCATGCAAGGAAAAAAAATTATATACGGAGTAATATTTATCAATATCTATATAATAAAAAAATTATCAATTTCTCTTTTTATCCATTTATGTAGACATATATTATATTATAATATTACTTTGTACAATATAAAAATATATAAACATTTTTTTATATAGAATTGTGATTACTGACATAATTATACACGTTAATTACTACAATGGTTATTTATTAAAAAATTTATTTTAAAATATGTCCAAACACATATTCTTAATTAAAAAATAAAAAGTATTTAAAAAATTTTCTAAATATGTAATATAGTTAGGGACTACATTAATCCATATAAATTTAAAAATTAAATTCTTTTAATTTGTAAATGTAATTTTCTTAATTATAATTAATAAAATATAAATATAATTAAAATAAAATTATAAATTAAAAAATATGTGTTCATACATATTTATATTTTTAAAAATGCATACATACATATACTTATGCTCTATATTAATCATACAAAATTAAGATGTACTTTTTTAATTTCAAAATTTAATTATTTTAATTATAATATATCAATATCAATATAGATTATAATTACAAAAATTATATTATAAAATTTGCATACATACATACATATTAATAAATATTATTTGTATATAGTATTACACAATCATATAAGAAAATGCCTCTCATTAGAGTTTAAAAATCACATATACAAAATTATTATTCATATTGTTAGAATTATAATATATATTAAATAAGATTAAGAATAATTCAATTTAATTATGTAAATTTTTCTCTATAAATTTATCTAAATATATATACATGATTAGCGATTATATTAGTCATACAAAATTTTAATTTTAATTTTAATTTTGTATGTTATGATAATAGATACTTGACCAAATATATGAAAATTTAACTATATTATTATATTCTACATTTTAATATATTTTTTATTTTATAAATTTTTTATTTAAATTCATAATAACAAAAAAAAAATTCGTGCATAGCACGAGTAAAACGCTAGTTAAATTATATTCCAGCAGTGCACGCATATGTATAGTACGTGAAGCACGAGGCATGCATGAAGCAATACTAATTACTTTTTGATTTGTATGGACTTGTCTTTGAAAAGCCTGACGCTAAGTGCGTTCAACATGACTTTAGAGTATTTCCGCGAAGCCATCTTCCAGTCCGTGCCGGTCGTCATCATTGCTTTGAACTCTGGAAAGCTTATTCTTCCATCCTTGTCCAAATCCGCATCGAATATAATCTCTTGCACCACTTGGTCGTTTTTGGGGGCATTATCATCATCCATGTCGAACAGAAAATCTCTCAGCTCTTCAAGTTCAATGTATCCGCTATTGTCCTTGTCAAAGATGAGGAACGCCTTGTGGAGATTATCGTCGTTGCTTAACTTCGTTAAGTGTACTGCTAATGTAATGAACTCTTCGCAGTTCAGCATTCCATTCCCATCTACATCCGCCTATATATAACGCGACCAACAAATTAATTAAATGATCAACGATAGGATGGATGATGATAGTGTTAATTGATTGACCGGCATGTATGCGAATCGATCAACTATCGTATGAAATAATAGGAAAATATATGAAAAATAGACTTATGAATGAAAGTATAGGCTAGAAGGAGAATTGGCTCTTGATTAGCCTTCGAATGAATGATAAAAGGAGAAGAGGAATTGTGTTATTGATTGTGTGTATGGAATGACGACTCCCCTTTGTGTTGAAGGGTTTGGGCCCTTATATAGGTACAGGCCCTCGGATCTTTCAGGAGTAAAATATTTCTTAAGGACACTGGACCTTTACACAATACCGAGCAGATGCATGTATAGGGAGGTATACCTGAAGAATAATCACTATCACCTAGGGAATAATCCCTATCAGATGATGACAAGGGGTGTTTGACAAATAACTGTATGTTAAGCTAATTTTTTTTGGATGATGAGGGAAACCCTATAACTCTTTTGTGTGTGTGAGCAAACTCCGTCTTGTGAACTTAGCCGGCAAATGACTACAAGAAAGTAAATCAACCTAGATTACCCGTAACTGACTGGCTCAAACTAAGGGGGCAAGGAACTCATGACCTTGTGATTACAAGCGTGGATCTCTTGAAATCTTGACTAAGGTTATCGCTTACTTACTGATAGTTGATTGACTGGCTAATAGTTTGTTAGCTTATTAGGTTAGGTGGTTGTAGAAAAATGTTTGGTAAATTAAATATTAGCTGATAGAGTGTAATCTATATAACACTTACGGCATCCATTAACAGCTCCACGTCATGATCTGCAACATGTTGCTCCATCATACTCAACCCATCTTTGAGTTCTTCGAAGGACAAGTTCCCATTCTTGTCTGTGTCCATCATGTGAAACATTTCTTTGATGCTTTCCACTTGATCTTGTGACAAATTTTCTGCTACCACCATGAGAACCCTTTTCTTGAATTTATTCATCAA
Source organism: Ipomoea triloba (assembly GCF_003576645.1). Taxonomy (NCBI): domain Eukaryota; kingdom Viridiplantae; phylum Streptophyta; class Magnoliopsida; order Solanales; family Convolvulaceae; genus Ipomoea; species Ipomoea triloba. Next base: position 16,613,453 of record NC_044925.1, read on the forward strand.
AGTGAACTGCTTAATCCTTGTGGTAACACCTTCTCCCAAAGGAACATTTGGTACGTTCTCAGCATTCTGAATCCATTTATGTGCAAGAACTTCTTTAATAGTCATTCGACTATAAGGATTTGAATCAAGCATTCCTTTCACAAGATCCTTTGCATCTTCTGATACTTTTGGCCAAGGATCCCTCTTGAAATCTATTTCTCCTCGCACTATTGCATGCGCTATTCCTTCTTCAGTTTCTGCATATATATATAATCCCAAACTTCAATTTTTTGGAAAAAAAATGTAATAAATTTGATTGTTTGTAAAGAAAGCAATTTATATATATACCTGCCCAAAAAGGGGGAACACCGCATAGCAAGATATAAAGAATAACACCAGCACTCCATACATCAACTTCATGCCCATAATCACGACGAAGAACTTCTGGAGCCATGTAGTATGGGCTCCCAACAATTTCTTTGAAGCGTTGGCCTAAACATGATTGCATATACATGTAATTTGTGATGAATAGTATTGTTATCATATCAAATTAAACTCGATCATTATATTGTTCAATATGAACAATATAATGTATAATAACAATAATATAATTTTAATTTTAGTAGAATGAAGCTGAGCTCATTGAACTGCTCACTCACCGGGTTTGAAGAAGATGGAGAGGCCGAAATCTATTGCTTTCAAGGGCGCATTTTCATTACCATTTGCATATAAAAAGTTCTCCGGTTTAAGGTCTCTGTGAATCACTCCATGTTTATGGCACATCTTAATTGAAGCAAACAATGAAAAACAAAAAAGATCATCAGTTGACATCCTTCAATTTGAATTTGAGAGATGGAAATATAATTTTTTTGGGTGACTAAACAAACTCATAGTCACTATCGGAAAGTGTGCACTGGGCAAATTTCACTTGTGACCCTAGTAGGCATAGGACTACAAGGAGGTAAACCAGTCCGGGTTGCCCATAGCTGATCGGTTCAAAATAAGGGTTGGATTTCAAACGTATGAACTTGTGATTACAAGTTTGTATTGTTAGTCATCTTGACTGTAAATACCCTCGGATGGAATATAATTTTGATTGTCACGTGTTCAGCTAATTGGTTCAGTAGACAGTATTTGGGGGAAGAAGTGAAGGTTTGAAACTCGTGAGCAATTAATGTGGAATTTTGTTTGAAGTGGGCAAATTCCTTGAACTATAGGCACTAGTATTTGACCATTTTTGCTGAGTCATTGGGTTACAATTTACGTCCTCTCAAATGCTTTGTTGGACGTACGCGACCCTTAGGATTGGAGATTCAATGAGTGTTTGGTTAATCAACTTTTTGTAAGACTTATTGTTTCAAAAATCTAAAATTAAAAAAAAAAAATTATACCCTTAAAAAAATCATTTTGTATGTAATCTAGCTAACAGTTAATTTACCAATATCTTTGTTTCTACAAACTGCTAATGTTATAGGCTACTCAAACCCACAAAGAGCTATCAACTAATAGCTATTTATCAAACACCTCCTCAACATTTTTGGGAGAAAGAATATAATTTTGATTGGAATGGAAATGTATAGTATGGTGCGAAGGAATTGAACGTACGTACGTACCTGGATAACCTCAAGAATGGTCTTGGTGACAAGAGCGGCAGCTCGTTCGGTGTAATGGCCTTTGGCGACGATCCTATCGAAGAGCTCGCCGCCCTCGCAGAGCTCCATCAAAAGATACACAGCCTCCTTGTCTTCAAACACATCCTTGTAGCTAACAATATTGGGGTGTTTAGGCAAATGGCGCATGATCTCCACCTCCCTCCTCACATCCTCCACGTCGATCTCCGTCCTCAGCTTGCTCTTCGATATCTTCTTACACGCCACGATCTCCCCCGTTTCCTTGTCCGTGCACAGATACGTCACGCCGAACTCCCCCCTCCCGAGCTCCTTCCCAAATTCGTACTTCTTCCAAATGTCATCTCCCGTCACATTGTCGCTCAGGACTCTGATCTGCCGAGAAATCTTCTGCGATCTCGGCGCCCTCGTCCGGTTCCCGCCTTTCGCGCTTTCCGGATCGATGGGCCGCCGGTGCTTAGGTCTTCTCGATGTGAGCGCCGAATGCAGCGACACGCAAGCTCCCATCTTCAATTCGATCGATCGATCAGATTATTATTATTATTATTCAATTTTCTTCAATTCGATCTCCGATATAGATATATCAACCTTCAATTCCTTCCTCTTTTGCTAGATTCTGGCTCTTTTGGTACCTATTCCATCTGAGGTTAAAGCATCCCAAAGAACCAAGAAAACATTAAATCACATTCAAGCTAAGGAAGGAATCAAAGATATGATACAGGAATAACTCCTAGTGTAGTTTCGGATCGGAATGGAATTGAAGGGAGTGTTTGGTGAAAAGAGGGGACATATAACAACAGCAGCTACAAACTTTTGTTGTATGTCCCCTCCTTTTTCTCTTCGCCCTTTAAACGCCCTTTTATCTCTTTATGCTAACCTCTAGTCTGGTTATATGGGGGAAAATGATCGATCAACAAACTACACCAAAAGCTTTCTTCACACATTTTTATGGGGGAATGGGGGGTTCATATATATATGATTGGATCGGATATGCTAACTATCATATGTTTCTTCCTAGGGCTGTTAGCGAATAGAGCTTTCGACAAACTACTCGTGTTCGAGCTCGGTAAGCGTTCGTTTATGTTCGTTTGTTAAGGTAAACGAACATAAACGAACAAAATTTTGAGCTCGATTAATAAATGAACAGAGTATGAACAGTGGTAAGCTCGTTTGCTAAGTGTTCGCGAGCAAGCTCGTTTGTGTTCGTTTAGTAGTGTTCATGAACAAGCTCGTTTGTGTCCGTTTAGTAGTGTTCAGAATTAATAAATAATAATTATATATTGTATATTAAGCTTTTGGGACGACGGATGTAGAATTTAAATATCTTATGATTTATGTTTTTATGTTTTGGCATGTAATGTGAACAGACAAATTATATGTGGACTTAGATTTTTATTTTGATATTAGATGCTATGAGTGAATTTATTCAATTATTTGTATTAGTTTTGTAGTTGTGTTACGTTGTTTGTTTGATTATTGTTCGTGAACGTAAATTATTTCTTGTTCACGAACAAATTGTGTTCATGAACATGTACAAGTGTTTGGTTATTAAGTGTTCACGAACGTGTTTGTGAACGTGTATGCTAATGTTAACGAACAAGTTCGCGAACGTGTTCGTTAACGTTCACGAACGTGTTCGTTAACGTTAACGAGCACGTTCGTGAACGTGTTCACGAACGTTAATGAACACTAACAAACGCTTAACAAACGAACACGAACAGGATTTTCAAAAACCTTAACAAACGAACACGAACACTCCAAAATCCTTAACAAACGAACACGAACAGCCTCAGTTCGTTTATGTTCGGTTCGTTAACAGCCCTATTTCTTCCTTGGTACATTCTTCTTTGGACTATTACTTTTTGATCCCTAACTTTTTTGCTTTTAACACCTTTATAGCATGTTTTGTTCGTAGAATACATTTTTAGGAAAATAAGGAATAGATGAGAACTAAAAAGGATAGGGATTATATAGGAATTGTATTTTAATATTGGAAAAATAGTCAAATAGGTCCTCAAGCTTTAAACGAGAATAAAATTGGGCCCCTGAACTTTTGAAAGTTGCAATTAAACACTCTAACTTGTTTAAATTAGTAAAATAAGTATAAATTAGTTAATTACTGGTTTGCAAGTCTTCGTTGGCTGTCATTGAGCATAGTCGGCTACCGTTTACTGTCTAAAAAAGTTGACCACTGCTCGACCGGATTGGGTCGCCTCCTCAATAGAGAAGGAGACTATTGGTTGCCTACTCCAATAGAAGGCCATCCACCTAGTGGTCACCTTCTCCTGCAAAAGGTGACCATCTAGGTCGCCTTCTTCAAAGGCAGCTCGCGACCGTCGCTAGTCGCAAGAGTGTTGTTGGGGTCCCGTCAAAATCCTAGTGGCTTGTTATTATAGGTCATTAACCTGTTTTGGGATCTCAATGCACAAAAATAATATGTTCATGACTTAATTACAACTTTCAAAAGTTCAATGGTATAATTACGTTCTTGTGTAAAGTTGGAGGGCATATTTGACCATTTTGATTTTCCTTTTAATACTTGGTTTGTTTGAAGAAAAGAAATAAAATAAGGATCGAAACGAAATAAATACCCTAAATACTAAATGATACACACAATTAATGTATACATTTATAAGGGGAAAATGGCGCTTTTGGCCCCTCAATTGTTTTACTTTTAGAAATTTAGCACATGTCAATTGATTTGAACAAATCTAATCCTTTAATTGTTCATAATGTACCATATTTGGTCCCTCATATTATATAATTATAATTGTTTTTAATAATTTATTTTTCTTGAGGTTATAACTGTCCAATCCTTTCAACCATTTAACTTTCTTCTCCTTCTTCCTAACTTTCTTCTCCTTCTTCTTTGTGGAGTAATATTTTTCATGTGCTGATATTTGCTTCTAATTAGAGTCATTTCCATTTTTGGTTATACTGTTATTGGAGCATTGCCAATTTTAGTCCACTTCATTAATTTTTGCCACAATGCGGCCAGTCTTATTTAGTCCTTGCCACTTTTAGTACACCGTTAAATTTTTTGTTAAATAACCACCCAAAACAGGGGTATTTTGATATTTTCATGCTTTGATAATCTCATTTACCCTTTGTAGTGGTTTTCCTTACAGAGTAGTGGTTTTCCTCACATAGCCTTCGTCGGACCTCTTCAATGGATGAAAATGTGTAAGGAAAACCACTGCAAAGGGTCAAGGAGATGACCAAAACATGAAAAGACCAAAAATACCCCTATTTTGGACGGCAATTTGACAAAAATTTTAACGGTGGACTAAAAGTGGCAAGGACTAAATAAGATTGGCCACAATGTGGCAAAAATTAATGAAGTAGACTAAAATTGGCAATGCCCCAATAACAGTAGGACCAAAAATGAAAATACTGATGGGCATTACCTTAGTGCCTTGGCACAAATGTGGGCTAGTCCTCACATAGTACACACAATGACACTCTCAAAGAGAAAATGTCTGCTGTTGTTTCTTCATTATCGGCATGTGCTTTGAAGCTATAAATTAAAGCCTATATGAAAATTGAACCTTCGAAGCAATATACCTCAAGAATTTCCCAACCCCTTCACAAGGTAGAATATGCTTCAACCTTGCCCCTCCAATTTCTTTTGTAGTGATTAAATATGTATTTTTTTTTACTGAAAATAACAACCAATTACTATGAAAATTTGGGCAAAATCACCAATTCAAAACTCATCCAAAAATACATTGAAAATTTCTGGTGTTTCAGCATGTAACTATTGAAGACAAACATATACGGTGTAAAATTCAAAGAAAATAACCAAAATTTTGTGACCTAAGTGGCATGTCAATTAACAGTGACGGCTTGCTGCTTAGGGGCATCGAGGGATTTCTTGGACTTATCTCCTACAAAATCTTTCATGTTGTAGATGACGGAGATGTAAAGAGAACAACTTGGGCACCGAGCGATCTCTTCACCTTGCTTCAACTCTTCCATGGTGATTTGGAAGAGGTCTCCGCACGGACAAGGGTATGTATACTCCTGAAGCTCTTCCTTCCACTCCATATCCTCGATCTCCACATCATCGTAAGACATCGTTTCTTGTTGTTTCCCTCTCTAAGCTTCTTTTTCTTTGTTGTATACAGTATACGAATTAAATATGTATTTCTTTGATTAGTGAGTTACCTTCATGGCCTACAATAAAGAAGAAGGAGGAGAAAGTTAAATGGTTGAAAGGATTGGATAATTATAACCTCATGAAAATTAAATTATTAAAAATAATTCTAATTATATAACATGCATGAGGGACCAAATGTAGTGCATTATAAAGAATTAAAGGATTAGATTTGCTCAAATCAATTGACAGGGGCTAAATTTCTAAAAGTAAAACAATTGAGGGGCCAAAAACATCATTTTCCCTATTTATAATATATAACAAAAATAAGTAAGAGCAAATAATTTATTAACAAAAATATGTTGTTCCTGAAAACTAGCTAATGAATAGTCTAATACCAAAGTCCCTTCCAAATAGTTATTTCCTTGTAAGGGAAGTAGCAAGCTAACTCTCGATAATACTATTGCCAAGAATAAAATGACTTATAGAACAATAAAATATACTTATTTTTTAGAATGTTAAGTTATTAGATTCAACGCCTATTCCATGAATCAAATATATATAGGTTGGGAGCAAAAAAATATCTCATTATTATTTTTCACTGGTATTTTCGCCCGTGCGTTGCACGGAATGGATTTGCTATAATATGTTTAGAATATTTAGACCGATATACAATTATGAAAATTATAATATCAAATATTATATAGTGCAATTGAAGAATTGAGTTCGATCGATTATGTTTTTTGATGTTATCGTTGTTTGAATTTGAGCAAATAATTACCTAATTAATAGCCAATGTGTATATATATGCATCCGGTGCTGAAACTGTAGACATTTTATATATCAATGTTTATGATTTGTATTAATTGGGCTAATTATCTCGTTTTCCAGCAACTCAGTTATAGAAATTATTTATACGGATGATATATTTTTTGTGTTAATATATAGCAATTTTGTTATTTTTGTATAAAAAGAAAACATAATAGTATATCAATGTAACTGTTTTGAATTACACATTATTGAAAACATTTTTGTAGATGACATTGATAGTATATTATATATTGTTATTGTAAATTTTTATACTTATTTTAATTTACATCACTAATGAAGTAAATTATCTAGAATTACAACTTTGTAGTGCTTTATTTCAGAATTACTGGAGTAAAATATCCAGAACCTTAGTACTTCATGAATTATAAGATATTTCAAAGCAAGCATGTATAGATTAACTCTGTTTTTTTAAGTGTATAGATTAACCTTATTTCATGAATGTTTGGTTTGTGGACATGTTTTATTTGTTGTGTGTTTTTGCGTAATAGTTGAACTGTATAATATGTTAAGAGTTATAATTCTACCTAAACATGTCAAAATTTGGCTCTTTAGGTTATACTTTATTTATCCTTAGGGTTTTATTTGTGTAATTAATTTAGTTAATTTTTTTAACGTGTTATAGTTAGACTTCTTAGAGTAAAATAATTATGTTTGCAAATAATATGGTGATCGGATGAAAACTGTATAGCTTGGAACAAAAAAAAAATACATTGGATAAGCTAATTTATTTATTAACATTTAAAAAAAATACATTGATAAACATAGAGTTCTAAAATTATGAACATGGACCCGAGTCCACCTTGCAAGGTGGACTGTGGTCCATAGCATAATTTACCCACCTCTACCACGACCGTTCCCCTCTCTCACTAAATCTGAAATTCGCTCATATCTCAATTTACACGTGCGATGCACGAATAAATTTTTTTTTATATTATATAATTAGACAATAAAATAAAAAATGAAATTATAAACAACTTTAATATTTGAAAGTAACATTTATCTGATTTTAAGATTAATGCAAAAGTATCACTCAATTAATTGAACAATATATGACTCGTTTGTCTGCAATTATCTTGAAAAAATCTATGTGTAATTATATTATTACTAAAATAAATATCGTTAAAAAGAGAAATAATTTAATTGTAATTATTATAAAACTAAATACAACAACTCATGTTTAGCTAAATCTATACTAACATTCGTGTATTTATTAACTTAATTAGCATAATTATTATTAGTCAATTATACTAATATCTATGCAATTATTCATTAATTACCATAATAATTATCAAATAATTAAATTAATATTATACAATTACACTTTTATACCTTAAGTATAAAAATATACATTGAGAGATTACCATAGTAATTACACAGAAGAATATGAATGATTGTTTATTTTGTTTTCTCTCTCTATCTCTCTCTCTCTCTCTCACACACACATATATAATCAAAAAATTAATTGTAATTATAAAATAAAATCAAACACCCCATGTTTATGTGTGTGTGTGTGTATAACTATAAAATAAAAATCTAACGACCCATGTTTAATTATAATTATATTAATATTTCTATAATTATTAGCTTAGTTATCATCACACTTATTAGTCAATTATACTAATATATGTGTGATTAATATTTTAGTTATTTACCATAATAATTATTAGGTCATTATACTAATATTGTACAATTATAATTTTATACTTTAAGTATAGAAATATATATATATATAGAGACTACCATAGTAATTAGATAGAAGAATAAGAATGCTAATTCATTTTGTTCTCAAAGTATTATACCTTAACTATAATATATATATATATATATATATATATATATTATATATATATATATAAAATTGTATTTATATTATTATTATGGTAATGGTAATTATTACTATAATTATCATAATAAATATTAACCAATTAAACTAATATTCTGTAATTATGTTTGTAAAAAAATATTGTGTAATTATACTTTCATTATTCTTTAAGTAGATAAATATATAGAGAGAAAGTAGCATAAAATTATCATAGTAATTACACAGAAAAATAGAAAGAATAATTTATTTTCTACGTTCTTATAATATTATACCTTAAGTATAAATAAATAAATATATAACAATAAAAGTATCATAATAATTAAATGGAAGAATGGAAAAATAATTTATTTTGTACTAATAATATTATAAATTAAATATAAAATAAGTATATTAGGCAATTTTGCTAATAGATAATTAATATTTAGGTATATTAATTTCGGCAGTTATAAGAAATTAATTTTTTTTGTAATAACTGCCAAAATGAATGTAAATAAATATTAATTATCAATTAGCATAATTGCCTAATATACTTTTTTTTTTTTGAAAATAATTGCCTAATATACTTATTTTATGTGTAAGGTATAATATTATTACAAAATAAATTATATTCTCATTCTTCCATTTAATTATTATGACACTTTTATGGCTTATATATATATATATATATATATATATACTTTTAACACTATATTTATTAGTATAATTTGTGTATATACTTTAGGAAACTATTCTATCATTAAAAAAATAATTTTAAAAGTAAATTATTAATTAGATTGTCTAATATAATTGTATTACTAATTGATTACCATGTTACCATAATTCATATTTTTGAAGTCTTTTTATTACCAAGCTAAATACATATCTTTAATAATTAAGATAATCCTTAGTCACATCTATAGTACTAAAAGTATTACTTTAAATTTTTATAAATAAGATATAATATTATTAAACTGAAATAATTAAAAATAGTGTGTCTATAGGTACAAAATTTTTTATAATTGACTTAATAATTAAGTATTAGTTTTTATTGCCAAATACAACTTGACAATTATTAAACATTATTTATGATATTTATTGTGTCTCTTGTAATATTAAAATTATTAGGTATAATTTTTATAATTAAGATATAATATTATTAAATCGAAATTATTAAAAATAATGTTTCCATAGTACAATTAAATTATATTTTCTTTAATAATTAATATAATTATCTAATATAAATTTACATTTATTAATAAGTATTTATGGTAGTTATTATTATGTATTAATAAAAGGGATAAAAAAGTTAAGAAGAAGAAGAAAATGAGGAGGAAAGCATATATATATATATATATATATATATATATATATATATTTATTTATTTATTTATTTATATGCCATACAATATCGTAAATGATATAAAATTTAATAATTATTTCAAAATCAAATACATAAATGTTTTAAGGAAACACTGAATTTTACAATTAAAAAGTGTGCTATTCTTTTATTGATTTCCAAAAACATCACCGTCGTCACCGACTCCTTTGCATATCTTCTTCTCCGGCTCTAGATGACCATTGTTTAGCAAATCCAGCAACACCATGTGTTTATACTGCAACAAATATTTCATACACATACATAAATCGAAGTATAAATATTGAGACTAACGTCAAAGTATTAAAACAAAAGCAATCTTGTGCTACAACAAATAATTATTATCTTAAAATTGGTATTGTAATCGATATTATAATAAATGCAACACCAATCCATTCTATTTACAGGGCGGTGGAAGAAGAAAATGAGAGAGCCGCCAAGATATGATTTCACAGAGAACGGGAAGAAGAGACAGACAATGCAAATTGAAGAATTATGATTTTCAAAATTAACAATCCATTGTATTTATAGGTAGAAATGGTGAGAATTATAAATTTGTTAATTTTTCAAAAGGAATGTATAATTAATTACTTAACATTTTTAATTATTCATTCTAAATGAAATTATTACCTTATTAATTCTATAAATAAAATTTTGTTAATTTTTCATAAAATTTGATTTTATGATCAGAAACGTGGAAGGAAAGTTTATAATTCTATTCTATTCTATTTTATCATATAATAATTATCATAATTACTAATTGCCATAATTACTAATTAACATTACCTTAATTACTAATAATGAATTAAAACTAAATTCTATCATAATAATTATCATAATTACTAATTACCATTACCATAATTACTAATAATGAATTACAATCAATAATTAATATTATTCTATCATCATAATAATAATAATAATAATAATAATAATAATAATAATAATTACCATATTACTAAAATACCCCTACGTTTGGGCGGGAAAATTTTGGAGGAGGATATTATTTTTATATATAGTATAGATTTTGAAATGTGATCCATTAATTTGCGAGTGAATGAATGTTGTCCCTCAAATTATCAATTTAATTTCTAATTCGTTGGTGGGCAAATTTTCAATATAATTTCTAAAATGCGGGACTATATTTATTTATTTAGAAATTAATAGATTATCCTAAAATAAAAATTAATTAAGAGATTGACTAAAATGTATACTTTTTTTCTTGGCAAATTATTACAAGAACCATGGTCCATGCAATAATGATTGTTTTTTCTTTTTACCTAACATTTTTTTATGATTTTCTCTGGATCGGGTCCATCATAAACCGAGTATGGAAGTATAAAACGGGGATAAGAAAATATTAGTATTATTGCTCGGGATGCTAGGCCCAAAAGAGTACGTACAAAGCTCGAGATATTGGCCCAAAACGACAACCAATAGAATACATAAATAATAAATACTATAGCCCTAAGGAATGAACTAGAAATAAAAATGCTATTGCTAGGAATCAACTCCCGGTATATGAGCTAAAGGTTAGAACCTCAAGCCAATGGACCAGGGGGACTGAGTGAACTAAGGGATGATCTTTAAGGGGAGGGAAGAGTGCCTTATATATTGTTGTAAACCTTCTAGATGGTTGACAAATGTACGACATTAGCTTGCCTTCAATATTGGCCATATACATGGCCAAGTATAGACATTCCTGTTCTTCTACACGCCTTGACCCTCTTGACTCTTGGTCTAAAAGGTTATCCTCTCTTTGGATAGCTTAGTGCCTGATCCCTACAGCTTGCATACTGTTCGTCAGGACATTTTAACTCTCACACGTACCCTGTACGAAAAAAGGAAGAGATACTTGTCGCATTCCCTTCACGCGAGCTCACTGAGATGCAGGATATATACCGACCACTGATATGCAGGATTTAAATGCATTGATCGCTGTAAAGCGGAATAATATATGTTGACCAATGGGAAGTGTGATAGAAATACGTTGACCACTGAGAAGCGAGATAGAAATATGCCAACCGCTAAGAAGCCAGGATAATAACATGTCGACCGTTGAGAAGCAGGTTATTAATATGTCGACCGTTGAGAAGCGTGATAGAAATATGTTGACCGCTGAAAAGCAGGATAGAAATATGTCGATCGCTAAGAAGCGGGATAATAATATGTCGACTACTAAGAAGCAGGATAATAATATGTTGACTGCTGAGAAGTGAGATGATAATATTTCAACAGCTGAGAAGCGGGATAGAAATATGTCCACCGTTGAGAAACGAGATAGAAATATCTCAACCTCTGAGAAACGGGATAATAATATGTCGACCACTGAGAAGCGGGATAATAATATGTTGATCGCTCAGAAGCGGGATAATAATATGTTTATCGCTGAGAAGCGGGATAATAATATGTTGACTGCTGAGAAGCGAGATCGAAAATAGTAATATTATTGTTCGGAGCGCTAGTCCCAAAAGAGTACGTACAAAGCACGAGATACTTGCCCAAAACGGCGGCCAAAGAATACATAATAGATATGAGATAATCATCGATAATATTTTCACATATTTTGTTGCGAGTGTGATCATGAATGATGATCTAGAGAGTGAAATGCGAACTATTCTAAAATGTAGGCAAATGCCTTGTTGCAACCATGGAATTTGAGTTAGCTTCTTTAGAGAAATACAGCGTCTTTGGGTTTATAACTAAAACCCCTGAGAATGTATAACTTGTGTGGCATAAATGAGTTTTTGCTAGAAAGAGGAATGAGAAAAATGAGGTCCTAAGATATTAAAATAATCCACTCTATCCATGCATATTTATCAAGAAATATGATCAAGGATTTTCTGATGGGTGTCGAAACCAACAAATAATAAATACTTACTCTTATGAATTGTAATAGCGATGAGTAAGGTCGTACCCACAGAGATTGGTTAGACTTATTTTTAGCAATAGATATAATAAATAATGAGATGGGAATAGAATCTTAAATAGTAACGATAAAATGAAAATAATATCAAATAGCAAATAATTATCAAATAAATGTCAATGGCAACTAGTATCCAACCCAAGGAATAATATCAATTTAATTCTAACAAGACAGATATTGATTTGCAAGCCAAACTAACTTTACTCTTTACTAGATTGGTTATGGTTATTAACAAGCTCTAACAACCTGTCTTTCCTTACTTCTTCAGTAATCAAAACAAACTCTTTAATTACTTCCCTAGCTAATAAACAACCCTAAACAAGTTCTTAGAATTTAATTTACTAACAACATTAAAAGAATTAGAAAGACTACCAATCCTAGCCAACAAACTCACAAGCTCGGTTCATTTAAGCTAGACTACATATCTTCATAACACAAACTGAAAATCAGTTATAATCAAATTGTGCTATTTGCTACCAACATCAGAACACTTGAACAATTACGGATTCAAGGTTCTAATTAGCAATTTAATGACTTGACAATTGAACAATGGGTCCTATTGCAACAATTAACCAAACAATAATTTATATAAATATAACAGGAGATATATAGATAATAAAGTGCAAATAATAATTTAGGCTAAATAAAGCTCATTGGTCTTGTAGAATCAAACTTCAATAATCCTCGAATTGGAAAAATAAGAACTCAGCAGGACTCAGTAGGACATCGTAGGTAGTCTTTACAAAGTGAATAAAATTATTCTACGAAAAATTGATAATCTTACTCCTAAACTCCTTGCCTATTTATACTAATTTAGGCTTAGATTCAGTCGTTCATAAGAGAAAATTGCGGAAGGAATCTTTGGACAGCAGCCGTTCATGGACGACATCTTCATTTGTGGAGGAAATTAATTGCACGCCGCAGCAGTGCGTGGATGGATCGCACCAGCAGTCCGCAATTGTCGTTCGTCTTTTGAATCGTTCGCTGTAGTGCTGCTGTCTACGTACTTAACATATATAAAGCATAATAAAATGAAAGACAAATATGTTAAAAGCAAATTTGGGCTGCTCATAGCATTAAACAATAAAAAAAAAATATTAATTCAAATAATTAGTTGAGTTCAATTCTTATTAATTATGATAATACAAAATACTCATTAAGCTTAGTGAGTGTATTCAATCATGACTTTTATAGATTTTTAAAGACTTTTATTATTAACATATGACACATCATTTATTAGGAAACTCTTCCTTTTTAGTTAACAAAATATATTTACTTTCCTGGACTTACCAAGCGGCTTTTCTTCCCTTATGGAAGTTCTCTATTGTCCCTTCTCTTCGTAAGGGTTCTTGTATAGTCTTGGTTTTGTTTTGAGTTCTTGCGTTCTTTCTGCACTCTGCCTCTGCGCAGAATCTTTAGCCAACCTCACGTTATGGAGAACACACCAGCTGATGGGGAGGTTTCTAAGGGAAACCCAGTGGAAGATCTTGGGGAAAGGTGCGTCACTCTGAATCTAGGCAAAGAACCGGAATGCGAACTGGAGATTCAAGAAACCGGTGGGGTTGATGCATCGGATGATTCCATCGATCTAAGATGGGCGGCAGTGGGTCGATTCCTGTCTGAGAAAGTCGTCAAGTTCGACGCCATGCGCCAGGTTCTCGCAGCAGTTTGGCGACCGGCTTTCGATCTCCACATCAAGGAACTGGCAGGTAATCTCTACATCTTCCAGTTTTTCCATGAAAAAGATATATGTCGTATCTTGGATGAAGGACCCTGGGCTTTCGAGAATTCAACCCTGGTCTTGAGACGTCTAACGGAAGGGGATCAACCAACCAAGATGAAGCTGGATTTCTGCGACTTTTGGGTCCGAATCCACGACCTACCATGTGGTTTTATGTCGGAATGCATTGCAGAACAAATAGGGAACTCTCTGGGAATCTTTGTTTTAAGTGATCCAAACAACTTTGGAAGCAACTGGCATAGCTACCTACGGATTCGAGTAAGCATCAACGTAAATCTACCACTAAGCATCAAGAAGAAAGGTACGGATGGTGCGTGGATTTTTTTCAAGTACGAAAGATTGGCCACTTTCTGCTATTTCTGCGGCATTCTTGGGCATTCTGTGAAGTATTGCAGGGGAGCGCTAGACTCCGACTTACCACCAACAGAGTACGCATATGGAACTTGGATGAGGATTCCTTTGAGAAGGTCTGTGAACCCCATTGGTGAAAGATGGCTGGGCAATACAGAAGGATCTATAACTGCACTTACTCCCACGGCAACTCCTGACCATGATACAGCCACGCCCATGCAAGATGATCTTGGAAAGATAACAAACCTCCTTGCAACCACCCAAGCGGGCATGGAACTTGATGACAGTGATCTGACCGTGGTTGATTACAAAAGAAGGCGACAGAGCAGCCATGAAAAGAAGACAAGCAACAAGATCCAACTTGGCAGGTCCCTCCCCTCCACTTCACGTGTGTCTCCGGCGAAACCTGCCGTGCAGGCTCACCCTCTTCCATGAGTGTGCTTAGTTGGAACTGTCGGGGACTGGGGAATCCCCGGACAGTTCGGGAGTTAATGGACACAGTGTCCAAAAAGCGCCCCATGTTTGTGTTCTTGATGGAAACAAAAGTAGGAAGAGAACATGCAGAGAGAATCCGGATCAAGATTGGCTTCGACGGTCTATTCTACGTAGACAGTTCGGGGCTCAGCGGCGGCTTAGCTTTGTTTTGGAAAGTTAGAAACTCAACGAGCCTCATAAGTTTTTCTAGATATCACATAGATGTCAAGATAACCCTACCTCACTCTAAGGAGTGGCGTATGACAAGCTTCTATGGATATCCAGAAAGACAGAATCGGGAAAACTCATGGAACCTGCTCCGATCACTAAGCAGTAAATCGGACCTCCCTTGGATCGTCTTAGGAGACTTCAACGACCTGTCCAAACAAGCTGAAAAGAGGGGCACCAGACATCACCCACCAGCACTAATCGAAGGTTTCAACGTAGCCTTAGCCGACTGTGGTCTTTCTAATATGGGTATCTTAGGATACCAGTTCACTTGGTCTAGAGGTAGGGGCACGTCGAGCTGGGTAGAAGAACGGTTGGACAGAGTAGTAGCTAACTCACAATGGCTTACGGAGCATAATCGGGCAGTGGTGCAAAATATAGGTATGTCGTGCTCGGATCATTCAGCCTTAATAATGGACCTCAGGGAGGATAGGCGGAAACAGTATGCTCACAACTTTAGATTCGAAAACATGTGGTTAGAGGAGGATGAGTGTCAACAGATTGTTTACAAGGCATGCATGGACGAGCAACACACAAACGGATGTCCCTTCTCGGATTAGCCAATGTGCACTTGAGCTTAGCCATTGGGGAGGCAAGTACCATAAAAAGTTCAAATGCTTAAAGGAAGATTACAGGAAGAGGCTTGATCAACTAAGGCCAAAACAGGATCCCGTTTCGGTAGAGGAGTTTATAAACACTGAAAAGGAGCTTCATGCCACACTGAATGCAGAAGAAATCTACTGGAAACAGAGATCTAAACAGCATTGGCTAGTAGCAGGTGACGGTAATACAAAATTTTTTCATCAATATGCGTCTGGAAGAAGAAAGAAAAACCGCATTCTAAGGCTTAAAAATCGAGAGGGCAATTGGGTTGAGGATGAAATGCTACAAGAGGAGATTTTAAGTTTCTATCAGACTCTGTTCACTTCATCAAACAACTGGGACCGGGACTTTGCAGACATTACATTACCAAGGGTCACAGATGAACAAAACAGGAAGCTCCTACAGCCTGTGAGCAGCGAAGAGGTTCGAAATACCCTGTTCGCAATGAATCCTGATAAGGCGTCCGGACCCGATGGTATGAATCCAAAGTTCTTCCAACATTTCTGGCAACTAATGGGAAACGACATTTCAAAATTCGTTAGCGAATGCGTTTCAAGGTGCAGATTTCCACAAGGTTTGGGTAAGGCGAAAATAGTGCTATTACCAAAAAAGCAGGTCCCAGAGACGGTTGGGGACCTCCGCCCCATCGCATTGTGCAACACTATCTACAAAATCATTGCGAAAATTTTGGCAAATAGGATGAAAGACCTGCCTAGCTTACTAATTGCCGAGTCCCAGTGCGCTTTCGTACCAAACCGCCTCATAACCGATAACATATTAATTGCAGCAGAGGCTGGGCACTGTCTACGCAGGAAGGTTAGTGGCAAACAAGGTTGGGTGGGCTTAAAGCTCGACATGGCTAAAGCATACGACCGGATGGAATGGAGGTTTATTCGCTACATGCTACTAGAGTATGGTTTTACGAGGGAATGGGTAAACCTGATCATGTTATGCGTTGAGTCTGCTGAATATGATTTCAAAGTGAACGATAGCATCTTCAGACTGGTCACACCGTCACGGGGACTCCGACAGGGAGATCCTCTCTCACCATATTTGTTCATCCTATGTTCAGAGGGCCTGTCAACACTGGTTAGGAGAGCTGAGATGAATCGGAGTATCCACGGCTGCCGAATCGCGAGAGGTGCGCCTGCAGTCACACATCTCATGTTCACGGATGATTGCCTGATGTTCTTTAAAGCAAATGTCGAAGAGACGGAGGCCATCCTAAGGTGCCTAACGTGCTATGAAAAAGTCTCCGGCCAGATGATAAACTATCATAAATCGACGGTATGCTTCAGCAGCAACACACCAAGGGAAAGTCAGGAACAAATCAGCAATCAACTCTCTGTCCCAATAGCATCGGATTTCGGTAAATACTTAGGTCTCCCCTCAGTCATTGGAAGAAATAAGAGGGAGGTATTCAATTTCATTGATCAAAAAGTTAGACAACGCATCGGCTCATGGCAAAAGAAACTCCTCTCCCGAGCTGGTAAGGAGACTTTACTCAAAAGCGTTGCTCAGTCGCTCCCAACATATACAATGAGTGTTTACCAGCTCCCGAACTCCCTATGTGACACCCTTCAAAAGGTAATGAACAGATACCTATAGGAGGGCAGTGGAAATAGCGGCGGATTGCATTGGTTATCTTGGGATCGACTTGCAGTTCCAAAAAGCCAAGGCGGTTTGGGGGTTAAAAGGTTAAAGGACTTCAATCAGGCTTTACTTGAAAAACAAAGTTGGAGGCTCCTCACAAACCCAAAATCCTTGGTGGCCAGAATTTTCAAGGCAAAATATTACCCACAAGGCACAGTGCTAGATGCAACAGTAGGCAGTAATCCCAGCTATGTGTGGCGGAGCATACTGACAGGTTGAGATCTGCTAAAGGAAGGTGTGGCTAAAAGAATAGGAAATGGGCGCCAAACAAAAATTTGGGCTACTCCATGGTTGCATGATCTCAGAAACCCAAAATTAGACACTCCCTTCTGCAATCAGTACGGCGACCACTCTGTTTCCTCACTATTGCTTCCGGATGGCATGGGTTGGAATGTGGAGCTGGTGAAAAGCATTTTCAGCCCTGGGGATGTCCAAAGGATCGTCAAAACGCTAGTGAATCGCGAGTTAGAGGACGAATGGTACTGGAGGCACGAACTAAGATGATGCTATTCGGTACGCAGCGGGTACAGACTCCAATCTCTCACGCAACCAGCAAGTAATAATTTCTCAGCTTGGGGTAAGCTATTGAAGCTGGGAGTGGCTCCAAAGATTAGAAACTTGCTATGGAGATGTGCGAAGGACATTTTGCCAGTCCGAACTAACTTACGCAAGAGGAGAGTGAATGTGACGGCAGAATGCCCTCTGTGCAGTAATGCTGACGAGACAACCGCTCACATTTTCTTGGAGTGCCCAGCGGTTTCACCAGTTTGGATAGCAGCTGGAATCAACATAAGCCCTACTGCTACTTGCTTCGCGGGATGGCTGGAATCGTGGCTGACGAATTCAGATGACCGGATCACACAAAAAACGGCTGCTATCCTCTGGTTTATATGGTGTGCCAGAAATGATGTAGTCTGGAACAACAAAGTCTTTAATGCGAGTGCGATCTTAAACCAGGCTTCCGGTTGGCTGGCTGCATGGCAGGAGGCGTACGCTAAAAAAAAGAATGGCCAGTTAGCACCTAGAACAGAAAGCAACCTATCTGGCTCAGCGTTGAGATGCTTCGTTGATGCTGCTCTTTTCGAGGATGCGGGGCTGGCTGGTTTTGGGGCAATTGTGATACAATTGTTGCTGCGCGATTTGGCACAACGGTGTGCAGCCTCGACCCCTACCACGCGGAGCTTTGGGCAATCAAAGAAGCGTTGTCATGGATTAAGCAAGAAGGTTGGAGCAGGGTGACAATCTTATCAGATTGCATGAATGCATGCATTGGCTTAGATAACCCCCTAAATGATCGTTCATACGCTGGGGCAATTATCAACGAATGTCAGAGTCTAAGGGCATCCGTTGATCGGGTGTCCGTCCAGCACATAGCAAGATCAAGTAATGGTCTGGCCATGATTTGGCCAAATCTACCTTTTTTATAGAAACTCTAGGTATTGGCTCTTTGAGCCACCTACATGTACCTTTGAGTTTACTATTATGTAATAAAAGTTTGTGTTGGTTTTCAAAAAAAAAAAAGACTTTTATTAACTTTAAAAGTTTGGTGGTATTTAATTTAGACTTTTAAAAACTCTTTAAAAGTCTACCGGTATTGAATCCAAACTTTTCAAAATTCTTTAAAAGTATACTGTTATTCGATTCAGACTTTTATAGAATTTTTAAAAGTCTACCGGTATTCAAAAAGTTATTAACTTTCATAGATTCTATCAGAATAGGATTTTTGAATAGACTTTTACTTCATTAA
The DNA here is from genome assembly GCF_003576645.1 of Ipomoea triloba. Classification (NCBI taxonomy): domain Eukaryota; kingdom Viridiplantae; phylum Streptophyta; class Magnoliopsida; order Solanales; family Convolvulaceae; genus Ipomoea; species Ipomoea triloba. Next base: position 16,632,886 of record NC_044925.1, read on the forward strand.
TATAAATAGATGAAATTCAGTCCTCCAACCCTAAACTTTTGAACATTCTCTACCGACTTTGTTTTCTTCTATTAAAACCAGACAAACTTTTTATTAATTTTACGGTACGTTTCAAACCTTTCATAAATACTCACATACTTTACTACGAAAAATTATTTTTTTTAATATTCAGTGAAAAAAAAATTTGTTGCAATCACCAAAAAATAAAATTAAAAAATGTTGCGATCGCAGCAAAAAAAAATTTGTTGGAAGCAACAACAACATAAATATTTTTTTTTTTAATTTTTTTAATTACATATATAGTATTACAATTGTATAATTTATATTTTATAATATTTATTTAATTAATATAATTTTATATAATTGTATGATAATTAATTATTAATATGTATTTGTGTTAAGTTAAATTTTTTGAGAGACTCTATTTATTTTATAGTAATTATAAATGAGAGATGTTCATCAAGAAAAGAGTAAAAGTAAAAATAAAGTTAGTAAAAATTATGCATTATGGGCACATGATGAGAGTAATGAGTTGATGATTATTATATTACTCAACATTATAAGAAAATTATAAATAATGTATTAATAGAAGATTGAATGTTTGTACGGGTGTATTCAATTTAGAGTTTTAATGACTTTTGTAGACTTTTTAATATGAAAAAGTTTTTAAAAGTCTATAAATGTTTGTCCTATGGATATTTATAAACTCTTACAAAGTTGATAAATATTTAAAAGACTCTAGGAAAGTCTACAAAAACTCTACAAAAGTCAATTAAAATCCATCACTTTAAAAGTATTTTAAAGTCTTTAAAAGTCTTGATTGAATACACCCCCTTAATTATTAAACTAATTATTATATTATTGGAAAATATAAAATAAAGTGAAAAATAAATATAATGTAAAATAAATTAAACTAAATTATTATAAAAATTAATTTAAATTAAATATAAAAATAGTACTTATCATTCTCCATAGTAGCTCTTTATATAGATGAACTTATCAGAGCCCTTGATGAAATTAATAAAACATTTGAATCTCTTGAGCTTGAATTCGAAATGAAAGATTTCAGAAAGGTTATGCCTTGGACTTGAGTTTGAACATAGAAATGATGGTATACTTGTCCATCAAACCACTTGCACTAAAAGAATATTGAAACTTTTTAATCGGGATAAATCACATCCATTGATAAGCACCCCTGATGGATTTAATTAACCCGGGGGTCCGAATTAATAAACCCAATGAATTAAGGAAATAATAAATGGAAAAATAATGTAGTAAAATAAAGTGACAAAGAATGTGTATATCACGGAGATAAATTCGTATTAAAAGGCAGTAAGATGATTACAAAGAGTATGTCAAGCTATTACAAGTGTTTTAGGATGTCCAAATAAGACAAAGGACCGTGCTTTTATATTAGCAGCTCCCTAACTGCCCACTCAGAAAGGGAGGGTAGTTATAACAACTTGGACCGCGCCCAGTCGAACACCCCCCAAGCACCCCTACCCGAGCCCCTTGGACCTCGGCCCGAGCCCCCTAGGCTCGGTCTTGGCCTAGGACCCAGGATTTTGGGCCACGACCCAAGGATGGGCTCCTCCACGTCACTCTTGATTTGTTGCTCCGGGTCGGCGCTCTGCGGCCCAATTTATAATATATCCATCATCAGTCCCCCACTCTCCGATCTACGAGAAATCGTCAGTGAAGGAGAGTAAACACCAATAATGCTCCGAGCCACGCCTTGGGAATTTTTTGCTCCCCCTCCCCCATCAAATTAAAAATAATTAAATAATTAGATTTAATATGATGTTGTCTCATCGCGTAAGAGATAGAATTTTATCGCAATTAGGACTCTTCTTCCTCCAAGAATTTAGATAGTTGGTTGTAGAGTCCTAGTAGGCTTTGATTTTCAACCCCTATAAATACCTCATCAATCCCATCACTCCATCCATCAATTCTTCTCATTTCCGAACCTCCTTCTGAAATTCAAAATGGAACCCCCTTTTCCCCCTATTTTTTCCCCCTTTTACTCCCCCCATCTCCTCCTAAGAACTCTCCATCCACACTCTCTCAAGTTTTCACCAAGGAGTCCACGCCGAGCCGCCTACCCGAGCCCCTCATCCGAGCACGAGGTTAGCCCCCTCCCCTCTTTTCCTCTCGCCCGAATGGTTTATATGTTTCTTTTTCTTCGTACAAATGGCATGCTTTTTTTTTTTTGCTTTCCTTCCCGCACGGTTCATATGCTTATTGTTTTTTTTTTTTTGTGTTGGTCGAATCATCCAACCCCCCCCCCCCTTATTTCTCCCTATTTGCATTGCTCTTTGCATGCACTTTTACTTTGATTTCTTAGAAGAAATTTTGGATTCCAAAAACGTTCAAGACTTCCCTGTGGATGATGATAACGGTTCACCGCCCGACCAACTCCCTCACCCCTCTACCGAGGTTCCTTCATTATACAAGGACCCCCTAAATGTCACCCCTATACAAACCGTAGAGCCCGATGCCTCCACCGCCTTTACGAATCCAGCGCTATACACTTACTTCAACCACCCCTCGCACTACGCTAGCCGAGCTACCCGAACGTGACCTTATCCTTGCTAGGGTTCTCGTAGGTCCGGGTGTCGAGGTCCTACAGCCACCCATGGGTAGCGACGTGTCGTCTCTCCCCGAGGCTCAATTTTTTGGTATCCCTATTTTATCATTGAATCTAGGCTTCCGCTTCCCCATACACCCCTTCGTATGACAACTCCTTTGCCACTACGGGATCGGTCCGGGATAGTTGGTCCCTAATGCCCACCACATGTTCCTTGCCTTCCTCTTGCGATGCCATGTCATCAAGGTTGAGCCTTACCTAGACCTCTTCAAATACCTTTTCCAAATCACCGAATCCCAGGCCCCTTATAGCAAGGAGTTCGCAGCCATATCAACTTGTCCTACCATGAAGATATTTCAAGATATTAGCACCTCTAATAGGCTTTGGAAACCCGCATTTGTATTCATATCGACCGGTCTTTCTCACCCCTTCTGCTGGAGTACATACTTCCCGAGGCGCAAGGCCCCCCGCAAGACTCCTTCCTTGCTTGCAGACGTCACGAAGTTCTTGGGGTCTGTGTTAGGACCTCCACTACCACCTCCGATCGCCACCCGAGCTTCCCATGCTGCTGCTGTCGAGCCCAAGGCCGAGCCCGTGATAGACGTAGACTCTGACTCTGAGTTATCTTTAGGGTCTCGAGTCGAGCCCTCCACGTCATGACCACGGTTCGGTTCCGATTCCGAACCGGTGGTTCCCGGTTCCGAAATTGGCTGAATCGGAACCGAACATTTCAAGTACGGTTTGGAACCGGCAGTTCCGGTTCGAATCGCCATTTCGAACCAGATTTTTTTAATTTTTATTTGTAATTTTTTTAATTTTTAAAATTGTCCAAATTCAACAATTAATATTTTTTGTTGAAAAGTTTTCGTTCTAAAATGTGTTTAAAATAGTTATATTAAATATTTAAACTTCAAAGTTAAACTATATTTTAAAAAAATTGTTATAGTTGAATTTTAAAATGTTTTTTAAAGTTTAAACTTTAATCAAATAATTATTAAACTTTAACTAAATAATAAATAATAATAATAATAAAGTTTTTTGTTTTTAATTTTCCGGTTTGGAACCGGAATCGAAACCTTATGGGTTCCGGTTCTTAACCGGAACCGTCCGTACGGTATCGGTTCCGATCCGGTTCCAACAGTGCAAGGTTCGGTTCGAACCTTCCAGTTCGAACCAAACCGTGGTCATCCCTCTCCACCACCTCGGCCGAACCCCCTAGGCCATCTTGCGCCCGCTGCAGAGGTCTCTTCTCTAGTCTCTATTCATTCCATAAATCACTTGCTATGCCCCATTTGCTAACCTTGATTTGTTTACTTGCAGAAAAATCACCCAACATGACTAGTCGAGCCGACCACTATCTCCGAAAGGTAGACAATGGCCCCGTGGCCAAGAAGCAGAAGACCACAGGTGGTACAAGTCAGGCACCCCCCGGCTGAGCCACCACGGACATTGGAGCGCCCCACCGCTTCACAACGTCGGCTCCCTCAGGTGGTAGCCTTGTCGAGCTCTCGTGATGCTCCCCCACCCCTCTCAAGACCTCCCGCACACGGTGAAGGGAGTGTTGCTCGAGGTGTATTCTGGGGTGCCTATGCCATGATAGAGGTACTTTGCTTCGGCTCCTAAGACTTTTACATTAACATGCTAATTACTTGACGGTTTCTTTGATGGGTTTCCCTTGATTGGTTACAAAGCTGCCTTACCATGCTTGACTGCCACCTCGACATGGCTAATATACGAGCCCAGGACGCCCTTCGCACCCTAGAGACCGAGAGGGAGAGGGCCTCAGAGATACTCAAGGCCGATAAGAAGAAGGCTGAAGATGCGCTCAAAGCCGAGAAGAAGAGGGTTGCAGAGGTGCTCAAGGATGAGAAGGATAAGGCTAAGGAAATGCGCTAGACCTTGCAGGCCGAGAGGAAGAAACATGTAGAGGAAGTTGAGCACACCATCGCGATTTATCGACAGTTTGCGGAGTTCATTCAAGCCGCCGATGCCTATGCCCAAGAGCACTTATCAGCATACTCACGCTGAGACTCACACCGTAGTCTCAGCATGAGTCCCTGATCAGAAACCCTGCCAAGGACTCACGGTGTGAGTGTCAGCGTGAGTTCTTCTAGTTGACCTCCACGCTATTGTTTTGCTCCTTCGTTCTCCGGTGTGCCCTCGGGTGTTTTCCTTGTGCTTTAAAACCGCGCTTTCTTCCAAGATTAGCATCCTTTCGCACTTGCTTGTCCGTTACTCGATCTTTTCTTTCTTCAAACAAAATACACCAAACTAAAAATTATTCCACATTCCTTTACGTAACATTTGAATAAAAAACAAGCATAAATGAGCACAAATATGAGGCCATTTAATGACATATCAAGCACCTCAATGAACTGGGGTCTGCATGCCTCAAGACAGAGGCGGGTCGGGACAAGTTAACCAAAGAGGGCATGCTTGCGTTCCAGTTGGGCCGGTACATGATGCAGCGAGCTATCTACACAGTGCTCCGTCAAAAGGATGCTACATTTGACCTTAGCACTATGGAGTTGCAAGCCGAGATGGAGGACTTACACCCTTAGGAGGGGACCTTGGACGTCTTAGACGAGGAGGACCAAGTCAATATCGACCCTCAGTACTTAGCCACTTTAGACCGTGTCAATGAAGGTTTCATCATACCCCCGCTAGGTGAGGTCTCTCCCACCTTAGAGGGCGTTCACCTCCTAGAGACCATGGACGGGTCCGAGGAGCCACCAACTGCCCCTACTACCACTGCCACTGCTACACCAGATTTGAATGAGTAGGGCTACTTAGTGCATCTTTCGTCTTCGTTACTATGTGGTTTGAGGACCCCTTAGTTTATCTTTTATCTCTTGTCTTCGTTGCTATGTACTTGAATTTCTCTTATGAAGTATTTTGACTTTATAACTATAATTCGTATTTTGTACCTCTCTTTTGATATGTTACCCACCGTGCCAGGTTGGCATCCGCACTTAGCAAGCCGGGGTGTCACGCGAGGTGACACGAAATTAACTCCTCCCCCTTCCCGTGACTCGACCGCGGCCGAGCCCACACCCGCTCGGTCGATTCGAGCGGCTACTCGGTTGAGCCGTACACCAGCTCGACTAAGTTGGGTGCCTGCTAAACCGAGCACCTGCCCAGCCAAACCTGCGGGTACCTACTCAGCCGAGTACTTGCTCTCGCACACCTTTGTCTTTTGGCCCCGATCGCGAGGCTTGGGGTTTCATTTGGAGGCCAGACCTCCTGCCACGGACTCAAAGATGTATATGCATTATTATTATTATTTTTTCTTTTTTCTTTTTTTTTGTAGTGGGTAGTTACTTGGTCAAGGGTACTCTCGAGCCAAAACGCTTCCGTCGGGTGGCTAGCGAGGTCAGCCTCGTGCCCCCTTAGGGTACTAGCCCTTCTACCTGAGTCCTTTGACACCGGGCTCTAGGGCTCTTCCGTCGGGGTTAGTACGCGAGGTCAGACCCCGTGCCCCCTTAGGGTACTAGCCCTTCATCCCGAGTCTTTTGACACCGGGCTGTTAGGCTCTTCCGTCGGGGTTGGTACACGAGGTCGGACCTCGTGCCCCCTTAGGGTGATAGCCCTCTGACCTGGGTCTTTCGACACCGAGTCGTTAAGCTCGTCCGTCGGGGTTGGTATGTGAAATCGAACCTCGTGCCCCTTTAGGGTACGATTGAAGGGTTGGGTAAGTACCACCTCCCCCCCCCCTCCCCCGCTCTTGAAAGGAGTGAAAATGAGTCCTCTATGGCGAAACTTTTTATTAAGTTTATTGAAATGAAGGGGACATGCCGCCTTTTGAAAAATGAACTACTGATAATACTTCAACAAGTGTTCGGCATTCCATACTCTAGCTACCCTTTTCCCTTTGGGAGTTTTGAGCTTGTAGCTCCCTATGCGGACCACTACTTTGACAATCTATGGTCCTTCCCATTTCGTGGCAATTTTCCCCCAGCTTGGGTTGGCTTGCTTCTCTCTTTCTAAGTACATAGTCACCCGTGTGGAAGTAGCGTGGCCTGGCCCTTTTGTCATGGTATGCTTTAGCTTGGCGTTGGTAGTTTTCTGCCTTGATCATAGCGGCCTCTCTCTTCTAATCTATTGGGTGGAGGTCTGCTCGGTGGTGCTCCTCGTTGGTGTCAGGGTCGTATTCTTCTGCCCGGCGGGAGGGAATGACGACCTCCACGGTGGCTCGGGCTTCGAAACCATAGGCTAACGAGAAGGGTGTCTCGCCCGTAGCCCTTTGGGGGTGGTGCGGTTGGCCCAAGAGATGGCGTCTAGCTCTTCAAACCCACACCCCTCCTACCGACCCAAGCTTCTTCTTAAGGCAGTCCACAAGGGTGCAGTTGGTGTTCTCTACCTGGCCATTCGCCTGTGGGTAACATACGGCCACCCGGCTATGTGTGATGTGCCACTCTGCGCAGAATTTCTCGAAATCCTGCCCATCGAATTGATGTCCGTTGTCGGTGATGAGCTGCATTGGGAATTTGAAATGGCATAGGATGTTTTTGTAGACGAATTGCTTGCACCGGGAGCTGTTGATGTTGGCTAAGGGCTTGGCCTCTACCCACTTGGTGAAATAGTCCACCACTACTATCAGGTAATTCCTCTTGCTTGACCCCATGGGTAGAGCTCCTACAAAGCCCACCCCCACCTAGAGAATGGGATAACCGAGCTGATGGGGGTGTAAATGGAGACCGGTCGCTCGGGGCCGTTCTGAAAATGCTGGCATGTCTTGTAGCTCCGCGCATATTCAGCGCATTTCTTGGCCATGTTGTGCCAAAAATAACCATGTATGATAGCTCGACGAGCTATGGTGTAGGCCCCCTAGTGAGCCGCACAGGTCCCCTCGTGTATCTCCTCAATGAGTGACCTTGCCTCCTCAGTGTATAAGCAACGTAGGAGGGTGCCGTTGTAGGATCATTTATACAGTGTGTCGTCGATGACTAGATAGGTGGGGGATCGCCTCTTCACAAGCTTGGCCTCGACCTCGTCGGGGGGTAGGGCACCCATTTTTTTGTACTCCTTGAGGTGGTCTAACCAGCAAAGGGCTCGGATTTGCACTGGGAGGATCGGGTAGGCCTCCAAACTTGACCTCTTGAGGTCCTCGACTCGAGCTATCTTGGAGATATGTTCAGGGGGCCCCTAGCTAAGTTTAGATAGCATGTTTGCATCGGCGTTTTGCTCCCTGGGTACCTACAAGATTTCATAATTGATCAACTGCCCCAACAACTGAAGCACCACATCTCGATATTTCTTCATCCTGTCTTCGTTGGCCTCAAACTCGCTTGTGACTTGCCCCACCACGAGCCTAGAGTCACACCTGATCTTGAGCTTCTCGGCCCTCATGTTAAGCGCGAGTTGTAGTCCTCCCAAGAGTGCCTCGTACTCGGCTTCATTGTTGGATAATTTGAAGTTGAAGCGGATGGTATAGTAAGCTCGGAACCCCTCTGGGGTTATAATGACGACCCCCCTCCCTTGGCTTTCCGCATGGTCCAGGATGGTACTCACGTGCTACGTCAAGAGGGCTAGGAAACGTGTGGGGGGTCAGCCTGGACCCCTCGGCATATTCGCATCAGGGTGGCTTGGGCGCCTGACGCTCTTCCTAGGGTGCTTTGTCTTTCCGACCCCTCCCCTCCTCCTCCTTCTTCATCTTCTCAACCACTTCCGCCTCTGCAAACCTCGATGCCTGGTCCATCAGCATGATATAGGTTTTGGGAAGGTATTGGATGAGATCCCGGTGAAACGAGCCGGACCGCAGGTTGTTCTTGAAGATTATTATGGTCGCCTTGTCATCAAAGTTGGCGACCCCTAATACCTCCCACTTCCACTTATTGAGGAACTCGGGTAGAGAATTCGAGCTCCTCTGTTTCATGTGGTAAAGGTCCACAAATTGCTTCATGTTTTGCACGCTTGCGAAATATGACATGAATCACTTGGTAAGGGCCAAGAAAGTAGAAATGGAGCCCTTTGGAAGGTACCCGAGCCAATCTTGCGCTTGGCCATCCAGGGTCGAGAGGAAACCCCGGCATCAACATGGCGGCCTGGTACCTGTTGAGGTGCGCTCGCGAGTCTGCTGTCCCCGAGTACGCCTTAATGGTCGGAAAACGAAAGTCCTTGTGGAAAGGCTCCTCCATGATGGCCTTTGCGAACGTGGTGGTCACCACGTCATGCGGCTCCGGAGACCCGTCTTTCTCATCAATTTTCTTCTAGAACTCGTCCATCCTCCTTCGGAGTTGATCGACCTTGTCCTGATGGGAGCTCGGGGCTCGACCGTTGGTCACCCTAAACTGCTCGACTTGGGAGGCTTGTTCTTGTCGCGGCTGTGCTTGAGACCTGTGGCTCAACGACCTTGGCGTAACCGACTCCTCCGATGGGGGCCTATTTGTAGCCGGCCTCGACAGTCGATCCCAAGCTGGCACACGAGTACCCAACTGAGCCAAGGCGAACTTGGATCTAGTCGGGTACTCCCTGCCTGGCTCTCGATGTTCTTGCCTGTCTTGGTTGACATCCCCTCTCCCCACCTCTCAAACAGTCGGGGTGAGTTGACCTCCCCTTCAACTTGGGTCCTTTGAGCTCGGGGATGCCTGTTGTTGGTCTTACCACGCTCTCTCGGATGTTTCGGTGCTGGGGTCGGGGATCTGCGGGAGGCCTTAGGGCCAAGTTAAGGGGCTTGGAGACCATCTTGGAGTCCTTCCACAAGGCGGGTGAGCGTAAGAGCTGCCTGCTGGATGGCGGCCCACCCCACCGAGGGCGGTGGGGCTGGTGGGGGCAGTAGGGGCCGACCCCACATTACGATTGTTGGTGAGGCGGTTCCTCAAGTCGCCTGTCGACCTCACGGAGAGGGTTCGTTCTGGCTAGCGGTCCTGTTACGACCGTTCCCGCTTGGGGTAATGGCGGTATTACGGGAGCTGTTCGAGTTATGAGAGTTGGATCTCGATCTTTTGATAGCTAGGAAAAACTAGCACGCTTGAGCCTGATTTCGGCTCTCAATGAAAGCACCAATGATGAATTTAATTAACCAAGGGGTCCGAATTAATAAACCCAATGAATTAAGGAAATAATAAAGGGACAAATAATGTAGTAAAAGTGACAAAGAATGTGTATATCACAGAGATAAATTCATATTAAAAGTTGTAAGATGATTACAAGGAGTACGTCAAGCTATTATAAGTGTTTCAAGATATCCAAATAAGACAAAGAACCGTGCTTTTATACTAGCAGCTCCCTAACCGCCCACGCAGAAAGGGATGGTAGTTGTAACAACTTCGACCGCGTCCAGCCGAACACCGCCTCGCCTGAGCACCCCCCCCCCAAACACCCCTACCCGAGCTCCAGGGGCCTCAACCGAGCCCCTTGGACCTCGGCTCGAGCTCCCTAGGCCTCAATCGAGTCCCTTGGGCCTTGGCAGAGCCCCCTGGGCTCACTCTTGATTTGTTGCTCTAGGTCGGCACTCTGCGGTCCGATTTATAATATATCCATCAACCCAAATATTAGGCAAACTAAACCATGGACCAGGTCCACCTTATATTGTGGAACTTAGTTCAAAACGACATTTAAATTTTGTTTCTACAGTTAACATATTATTTACCTCTTGTATGTACCTATAAATATATTGAAGGTACATAATATAGTAAGTATATAATTTATTAACTGAAGATATATAATATTTTAACCTCATCTAATAATTTGAATCTAGTTTAGGATCAGGGTCTACAATACAAGATGAACATGATCCATGGTATAACAATTGTCAATAATAGTTAGGCTCCTTGAGGCAGAAACTAATCAAGTCCATCCTAGAGAAAAGGATGATAAAGTGCTTAGGCCTGAAGTGTCGTACTTAAATGCAATATGTGCTTTGATGTACCTTACACAATGTACAAGACTTGACATATTATTTGCAATAAATTTGTTAGCTCGATATAGTTCCGAGCCTACCCGAATATTAGAATGGAGTTAAACATATTTTTCATTACCTACGGGGGATAAAACATATAGCGCAAATCCTAGATTAATAGTGTATGTAGATGTTGAATTTAGATCTGATTCACAGAAAACTAAGTTCACAAGCTGGTTATTTATTCACTTATAATAAAATTGGCATATCATGGCTTTCTAGTTTCTACTAAGCAAACGCTAGTAGCAACATCTTCCAACCATTCTGAGATTATCTCCCTACATGAAGCTGTCAAAGACTATGTCTGGTTAAGATTAGTTATAAGGAACATCAAGAAGTTGTGTGGATTAAACACAAGTATAGATGCTCCTACAGTTACTTTTTAGCATAATGTTGCATGCCATTGAACAATTGAAAGAGGGTTACATTAAGAGTGAAAACAAAAAAGAAAAACAAAGCACATTTTACCTAATTCTTCCATATGCATAACTCTAAAACACTAGACAAGTTAATGTTATACGGATTAGATCTCGTGAGAACCTTACAAACCTTTTACTTAGTCCTTACTTACCTCAACTCTTGAAAAACTTGTTTATGGAATAGATATGAAAAGGAATCTTAAAAATCAAGACTAAAAGTCTACAATTCTACAAATCAGGGGAGTATATACATTTGCAATGCCTTACACTCTTTTTTTAATTTCCTCTAATTTTTCCCACTAAGTTTTTCTTGACTTGAGGTTTTTAACTTCAGCTTCCTCGAGCTTCCATTCAGCACGTGTCATCAAGCTAACCAACAACAATGTCTTCCCTAGCGGCAATTCATATCATGGAGTAGGGTCCACAAACAATTATGGACCCTGATCAAAACGACGAGGTTTAGACTTTAGAATTCATACTCGTAAGGTACAAAATTTCATAACATACATAAGATACAAAAAAGCACAACACAAGATACATACATATGTTATATATTTACTTATTTTTCAAATATCATTTAGATACATAATTTGTGTTTATAGGCACAGAATTTCACAACACAAGACACAAAAATTCATAACATAAAACACAATTACTAATTTGTTTCAGGTATAGAATTCATACACAATACACAAAAACTCACAATATAAGACATACACATGCATCAGGGTCGACAGTGCAATGCGAACCCTGGTCAACGGTATAAGGATTGTTTCCCAACAGCATGAAGTTGTTTGTCAAGCCCATTTTCAGTTTTTTGACAAATTATGCTATGGACATGGGTCTATGGTCACAATTTTAGATCTCAATATACAAAATCACATTACTCAATATTCACAAATTTTGAACTCTATATCCGCAATTTTTTTTATATAGATCCAAAAATTGTGTTATACTATTGAATATAGAATTATGAAATTGTGAATATAGAGTTTTAAGGTTGTGAACATAGAGTTTTAAAATTGTGAACATGGACCCAGGTCCACGGCATATCAACCGCAGTTTTTCACATCCCAACCCATTCTCAGCAATGGGTTAGCGATTGTTTGCATCAATCACAAACTGAAAGTTGCAAGGTGGCAACTGGCAATTGTTATGCCATGGACCCGGATCCACCTTACAAGGACCCAGGTCTATGTCCATAATTTCATAACTCCATATTCAAAATTTTAGAACTTTATGTTCATAGTTTCATAACTTCATGTTCACAATTTCATAGCTCTACGTTCACAATTCTATAACTCTATGTTCACAATTTCATAACTCTATGTTCACAATTTCATAACTCTATGTTCAACAGTATAACACATTTTTTTAATCTTGTGAGGGCAGTTCATAGCATAGGTAACCTAGCCCTTGAATTTGAGCCGAGAGAGTTACACCTGCAGCCGAGAGGTCGTGGGTTCGAACCTCAAGCCCTTGAATTTGAGCCGATCAGCTATAGGTAACCTAGGTTGGTTTACCTCCTTGCGGTCAGGGCGAGGGCTTTATCTGGGAGTGGGTTTACCTGGTTTTGAGCGTACACTCTTTTTCCCTTCGATATGATTATTTTTTCCACAAGATTTTTTCTACCAAAGGTTTTAACAAGACATATAAAGGTTCATGCATATGGTAATCAATCCAAGGAATTAACAATAACATAGAGCCCGAGCCTCACTTATAGATATAAGTCTTCAGCAACTATGTTTCTTATCTTGATATATATCATTATAGCATATAATATAAATATTAATAAAATCTTTCTCTCATTTATATTCTTGTCTCTCCATTATTGTTTTTCTTATTTTACTCTATTATATTTGCATTATCAATTGCATCCCAAAACAAAAACAATCCTACAATTCACACGAGAAAACGTCTCAATTCACAATATATTCAAAATATATCTAAATATTTAAAATGTTACATAATTTGTCTATGTCAAAAGATTCAAATATTTTTGAATTCAAATGTTCACCTAATCAACCCTGAGCAACGCTCTCTCTACTATAAAGAGATGCCAACATCAGAAGTGAAAGGGGAAAAGGAAATATCAAGCCAAGTTAGAATGATTTCAAGGCAATTTGCAACAAAAATGCAAATATTCAAATCCAACTGTTAAGTTACAGTTTTTAAATTCAAGTATTCAAATATCATATACTCCGTATTAAATTCAAGTTGTTCAAGTCCATTCGAGCCAAATTTGTTCATGACAAGTTTTGATCTTCAAGTAATTTCTAAGAGAATGATAAAGTGTTTGTGAAGTATTTGAATTCAAATTATGCAATGAATGTATGCTAAATTATATATTCTCTTGTACCAAAATTTCAATGTACAATAAACTTGAGATTTTATATATTCACACCCCCATTCCCCAGCAATAACCTCTAAATTTATAATTTATCATATTCTACTAGTTTGATTTTACAAGAGTACTGTTGTATGACCTATTTTGGTGCAGCCAAAGGGTTGCAATCTTGTGCTGAAGTCCCCCCCACCCACCAACCCACCCCAAAATTTTGTTTTCCCAATGATTGTTGTGTCATTAATCATTACATACTACATCGATCAACTAAAACCAGTTCATTACGGCACAAAGGTTTAAGGTTTTAGAGGACTTCCAAACAACATCATCTTTAGAGTACTCGAACAAGCCCCGTGAGAGTTTGAGTATAGGTAACATCTGCCTTGTTTCAAAGCTATCAAAACGCCTCCTTTTTTCACAATCCCAAATATGGCAAGGCAAGATTCCTGCATTTGCATTTTGCAGACATCAAAGTTATAGCATACCAGACATCTAATATTCAATAAAAGATTATGAAGAGCTTGCCTAAAGGAGAGGCAAAAGTAACATTTTATTATTTTCAGTTTCAACTACCTATTGCGTTCTCGGTTTCATTACTTGTCTGTTTTACAATCTTTGCCTCGAGCCTATTCTTTGATCACCTTTCCTATTTGAATTCTCTAAGAGTTCTAAATTTTAGTCTTCGAGTTTGATTGAATTTTATTGTTTTTTTTAAAACAAATTTATTGTATTTTTTCAATATATAAATTGCATTTGCAAATGTTAAACTAATTAACATAAACTTTGTCAAAAACATAATGAATCATGCTTCATTATTTGAGTCAGATGCAAAGCACGTTCTTCTTTCCTCTCAATCAGTGTCAATAAAAGAGGTTGACATACCTTGTGCCATCTTCCAAGGATTCAATACAAGGTTCATCATAATTTGTAGTAGGAAGCTTAGCACGAGTAAGCAAGGAAGACTGACACATGGAAATGGAAAATTGTCAACATATTTACTCCGTATTATTTTTCTAAAGAAAATGCAATATTTACAATTAATGATCTTGAATGGTCAACAAAAAAAAAAAGGCAAAGAAACAAGATAAAGGTACCAGGGCGTAGTACAGTTGAAACTGTGCTGGCTGATGTATGCATCACTCAATTTGCTGATATAGCACAACCTTGGATGTGCAAAAATGGAAGATAAATAAATAAGTTGGGTATCTTTGCAACAAAATAAGCCAAATAAATGCACTTGCTTCCCAACTATGCAAACAAAAAGGTACATACTTATGATATGTATTTGATAAGGTTAATGGGGGAAAGAGTGTAGAAACTGTCATGTTATGAAGATTTATTAGGTGACTACAACTAGACTTAAAAAATACAGAAGATTGTAAAAATTTGATTCACCATAGTTGCATCAACTCCGTACACTAAAATCAACATATGCAACTGAACTAAAAGCAAACCCAAACTCCAGTTCACTAGCAGATTCTATTTCTCCATTCATCAATCTTAATAAGAGCTAAAGTCATCCTAAGCCAATGAACTACTAATTCTTACTTACTCAAGTTCATTTTGGTCTCATGCTCTTGTATTTCCTGTTATTACAGTGTCGTCTTCCTTACATCAATTAATTAGAAGTATTAATTAAGAAAATAATTCGAACGAGTAGAGATTAACACACACACACACACACATATATATCCTTTGAGCTATAGAAATCGATACTTTATTGGATAAAGAGTTGCAAGGCTTATAACCTAGTTCCAGATGGATGGGTTTCTGAACTGAGCTGCCATTGCTTCAGATAGAAATCTGACTAGGTTCTCTTTCTCAATTTCCTTTTCCTTCCTAAGCTCAAGATGTCGAACCTGTCACTCAAGCAATTGAATAACATCATTTTATCAAATACCATTTGCAACTACAAATGAAGAAATAGCAAAAGCTCACTTTCTCCTACAAAAGTTCATTTTAATCATACAAATTGTTCTTGCAATATTCATCATTTTCTAGCAGGGTGTAATTGGTGACCTATTTTTTTGGTCTCATCATGGACTTGCACTCACTTAGACTGTTGCACTTGGCACTCAAATCTCTTAGGATTAAGCAGAAAGACATGTTTGGGTTCCATCAAGCTCTACATGAAGCACTCAGCTTTCCAACGAGTGTCCAGTATTGCTCTAAATTGGATAGTGGCTCTCTCTGTTCTTGTAATCAAGCATGCCTATGTTTGCAAGGCATATTTCTGGGAGATGATAACTATACCACTGTTGGACTGGCCACTTTAAAATAAAGAAAACTAGTGTAATCCCCAAATGATGCTTGGATATATTTATAATTAATTACTTATGATTAAATTACTTTATTATGAATATTATATTATGATTAAATAAATAATATTGAATGTGAACATGTATATATTTTTCTTCATGATCATTTTTAGTAAGAGATATTGTTATGATACATGCTAAGGACATGGTTATTTAGGAAGTTGCTATAATTAAAGAAGTCTTATTTGTTAGATATTAAGAAATGTTATGGAATATCTCTCTATAGATTAGGCAGTCTTTAGGGATTTAGGTAGGTAGGCATATGGATACTTAGTTTCCTCTTCCTATTAAGATAGATTCGGTATCTAGTTTAGTATATATAGAGGCATAGAGAACAACCTATTGTACTCTTTCATTATAATATATTCATACATTCTATTATTCTCTGGTTTTCTCACATACTTTGCTTCCGTCTAACTGGCGGGTGGTTGTTATTCTCCACCCGCCAGGTATTTCAATCCCTCAATTTCAACAAGAAACTACTAACATGACATTTGACTCAAAGAATAAAAATAACTGGAATAGAATATAATTCCAACAAGAAAAAAATAAGGAATATAATAAGAATACTATTCTACTGTTTGGTTCATAAGGGGAATAAACATGGAATTATATGAGGAATCATATTCTTGTGGTTGGTTAGACCATGAAATAGAAAAGGAATATCATTTAAATAAGGAATAAGGTTCAAATTGGCCATTGAACGAAACGTGAGAGTGCAATTTGGCTACTGAACGAAAAAAAAGTTCAATTAGGTCACTCAACACTCCAAAGGTATGCAATTTTACCTGATAGCAGGTTGCATGTTCACGTGGACGATGACTTGACATTTTTTTTTGAAATTTCCTTTTCATTTCTTCTTTTTATTTTTGAAAACCCTTTTCTAGGATAAAATCTGTTGCAGTATATATTCAGTTTTTTTTTGAAAGATATATATTCAATTTATAATTTTTTATAATAATTAAGATGTTAATAGATATAATGAAACAGGATCCCCTTGGCAGTGCACTACTTTGGAGCTAAATTAAGCAAAAGGTGGACCAAACACTACTTTGGTGCTAAAATCTCTCTTCACTGTGCACTTCCTATCATTACAATTTGCAAAAATCTACTGCAGTACCTAGTTCTTTTGTATGAACATATACATCCTTCAAATATTTTTCAGCAAACCAAACGAGATGTAAGAAATTGAAACTGCAAATTGATGAAGCTACGAAATGATAAACTTCAATTTGGTGAAACCCCGAAGCAACAACGAACCAAATAGGGATTCCAGACGTGATTTGAGAATTTCACAGTTGATTTGTGAATTTCTTATTGAAGTTTTTTTTTTTTTTTGTTTGAAAGAGTAACGAAAGAAAGGAAAGGATCAGGTGCATACTACAACAAATTTTAGGCAAGAAAATATTTTTTTTTTTTTTTAAGAAGAAGAAATGAAAAGGAAATTAAAAAAAAAAAAAAAAATGCCAACTTATCATCCAAGTCATTTTCCATGCAACATGTAACTTGCTAGATTAGGTGTTAACCTGCTATCAGGTGAAATTGCATACATTTGGAGTGTTGAGGGGCTTAATTGCACTTTTTTTTCGTTCAATGGCCAAATTGAACTTTCACGTTTCGTTCAGTGGCCAATTTGAACCTTATTCCTTTAAATAATCAAAATATCTCTATTCAAAATAAAACACATACAAATAATGTTAAGATTGCAATTCTGCAAATTAGTGTAACGAAAATATAATTTCAAACCATATATATATATATATATATATATAGACAATGGATCAGGAGCGAAGCTTCTCCCAGGTGAAACGAGCGGATTAATCACAACCTTTGATCTTGCCAAAATCAACAGCCCAAATGAAGAACAATTAAAAATAAAAACGTGGTGGCATTATGGTCATTTTGCGTAAGGTCACAGCTTAAGGTGCGTAAGTTTATAGCGTTGCGTAAGGTCACAACTTGTGCATAATTTTATAGGTTAAGGTGCGTAATTTTATAGCTTAAGGTAGGTAAGTTTATAGTTTAAGGTGCGTATGTTTAAAGCTTAAGGTGCATCAGTTTAACTCTTAAGGTGCTTATGTTTAAAACTTAAGGTGCGTAAGTTTATAGCTTATGGAGGCCACAACACAAACTCATTGGGACATAGCAGTTTATATTGTGAAATACCTGAAGGGTGTTCTTGAGAAAGGAAATTTGTATGCTAATCCACAACACAAACTCATTGGGGCATAGTAGTTTATATTGTGAAATACCTGAAGGGTGTTCTTGAGAAAGGAAATTTGTATGCTAATCGTGGAAATGTTAACACTGAAGCTTCTTTAGATGCTGATTGGGGTGGGTCACCCAATGACATGAGGTCTACAATGGAGTATTGTGTGTTTTTAGGAGGTAGTTTGATTTCATTGAAGATTAAGAAGCGGAGTGTAGTCACTCACTAGAGTGCAGAGTCTGAATACAAAGCAATGGCTCATGTGGTTTGTGAAGTAACATGGATACACAATATTCTTGGAGAGATTGGAGTAAGAGTGCATGTGCCAGTGACCTCATGGTGTGATAGCAAAGCAGCTAGACACATTTCAAGTAAACTTGTGTCCCAGGTGTGGACTAAGCATATTGAGACGGATTGTCATTTTGTGCATAACAATGATTAGTTTCTGCTGCGCATGTGCAAAGTGGTGAACAATTAGCAGATTTATTTATGAAAGCGCTTAATAAAAACAGGGTTCAATACTTTAATATATTTGTAACAAGTTGGGCATGGTTGAATTCTATGCTCTAGCTTGAGAGAGAGTGCTTAGTAGTGTTATCAAGGCGTCGCCTAGGCGACGTCTAGGCGTCTAGTCGGTCGGGACCGGACGCCTAATGTGGTCGCCTCGCCTAAGTGTAGAATACAACCCCAAAACTCCACAAAACATACATGGGTAGAACCTACACACTAAGGCGAGTCTACCGGTGTAATTTTTAGTCGGAGAAGTCGCCGGAATCTTCCTCACGCGCCGGCGCGTGGAGTCGGAGTGGCGGCGCGGCGGCGGCGCGTGGAGGAGCGTGGTGGCTCCGATGGCGGAGCAGTTCGAGCTCCGGCATCGTCCTCCTGTTCCGAGCAAAGCCCATTCCTCTTTGTAGAAACATTATGGAGCAAAGTAGGAGCAAAATAAGGATCTTTGCATTAGTAGGGTAGTGCTGATAGTGGGGGTAGTATTTCCAGGAAAAGAGTTCTTCTTTGTCTCAATTCCTATGTATATATATTTGTAATCAGTGTGTAGTGATAATACATAGAATTATAGAAATATACAAAAGCTTTCAATTTCACTCTTCTCAAGGCTACAACTTCCTAGAGGAGAGTAAATTGGGCTGCTACAGCTCCCTAAGTAGAGTAAATATGACTGCCTATTTCCAACACACATCATGTCTAATTGCCTATTCACATCCTAATTATTTTGTATGGGAATATATATATATATATATATATAACTCATTGCCTAGGCGTCGCCTAGGCGGCCGCCTAGTCGACTAGTCAACTAGGCAGTCGACGGCATCTCGCCTAGAAAGTCCGCCTAGATAACTATGGTGCTTAGATCAACCATGCTCTAGCTTGAGGGAGAGTGTTTAGAGAATCTAGGGAAAGTTAGAGAGAACTACTCTTAGCCTTTGCTTCAAATTCAAAATGTGTAGTTACCGGCTGAGGCAATGTATAATTGTATATAAATAGCTATTTTCCTGTATAGTGTTATACACAGTGAAATACACTTCAACATTCAATGAGTCGACAGTGTAAATATACCTACTTCAGAGCAAGAAATAGATAGAACAATAAAATCATGAAAGAACATATAACAGTAAACTTACCTTAACTATACCTACTTCAGAGCAAGAAATAGAACGATAAAATCATGAAAGAACATATAACAGTAAACTTACCTTAACGGAGCAAGAAATAGATAGAATGATAAAATCATGAAACAACATATAAGTTAGTAAGTTACCTTAACGGAACCCTGTTGAGCAACGCCAGTGTCAGTGATGATGACAAGGCATTTGATGTCATGCTCATTAGCATATTCATATTGTTCAGTGAGGCTGGGATCACGCAGTGGTACAAATTCAGCCTGTACGAAGGGATTTTGAACAGTAAGATGACAAACTGGCCATGATCAAAGAAAATATCTAACGAAATACAATCACAAACCTTGATATTTTCCTCCCACAGCTCAGCCACTAGTTCCATCCTCTCTACCAATAAGCCACCACCTCCTCTTGAACAAACAAGAACCTTAGTCCCCAAATCATTTCTGCATAATTTATGATTTAGAAACAGAAGCCTGATTAATGACTTTCATCAATGAGTATAGATCAAAGAGAAGTACCTGCAAGGTCGAAGATCTAGAGAAACATGTTGCAAAATTGTCTCTAGAGCAAGACTAGTGCCAACCGCGCCAGGGGTGTTTGGTTTCTACAAACAAAAATCCATCACAAACATGAAATTTAAAGAATAGTAAAACACATTTAAAATCTCAAAATCTGGCTAATGATTACCATAACTGCCTCCCAAAAAACCCTGAATTATAAAATTGCTACAGTTCCCTATTAACTCAAAAAAACACATGAATTTAAATTATTTTGACAATGGTGGTAGGTCTTTCCAAACAGGCCCATAGTGTGTTGTTCACTTGTTTGTGCCTTCTGATTTCCTATCTTAAATCATTTTTCGGAAGTAAATGTTACAGTAATTTATCAAGATGAAGAGTAAAGATAATTTTATATCCAAAATTCTCCTCTTTTGGAGATTAACAGCAATAAACTTTTTTAGTTGAGAAAACATCAATGCAATCTACGTCATCATTCTAGTTTAATGGTGATTAAAGAAATTCAAGACCCATAACATGATTGGATTCTGTTGAGAATTATTATATTATGCCTTGAAAGATGAAATGGCTTCAATAGTGTAGCATAGAAAGATGAAATGGCATCAGTAGTATAGAAAGATGAAATGTCTTCAATAGTGTAGCATAGAAAGATGAAATGACATCAATAGTGTAGAGGTTTCCAACATGTATATATATGGCAGCATGCCATTGTAGAAAATGCAAGTAAGAAACACAGATTTTTCTGATTTCACA
>NC_044925.1:16656496-16721637 GCF_003576645.1 Ipomoea triloba
TTTTTTGTTGTCTTTGTTTTATCTAAATTAGGCCCTGAGTTTGAGAATACTCGAAACCAGATTCTTGGAGATAATGTTGTACCAGGGATCCAAGAATTGTTCAAACGCCTTCTTCAAGTGACTTCCTTTCCTGATGAGACTTCTGCACCCACCACAGACCAATCTGCTCTTGTGATCCAAGGAGGTCGAGGTAACCATTTGGGCAACCGAAATAAAGACCGTAGTGGGCAGAAAAACACTAGATATTGCGATTACTGCAATCGATCTGGACACACACGGGATCGATGCTGGAAGCTGCATGGGAGACCGGTGCTTGCCCCTACAAATGTGGCTGAGCTCAAACAGGATTCAGGTTCTAAAACTATCTCTCTTACAGAATATGAAGAGTTTGCCCGATTTAAAGCTAGTGCCCAAGCTGCTGTTGTCACTCCTGTAGCTCACACCAAAGAGACTCACACTGCCCTGGTTTCTCAATCTGGCTCTCTTGGATCATGGGTCCTTGATTCAGGTGCTTCTGAACATATCTGTGGTAATTCTTCTTTATTGACTCACTTCACAGATTCTAAGTCTCTTCCATCAATTGTATTTGGTAATGGATCCATATGTACTGCTCATGGTGTTGGTAAAGCAAGGCCTCTTCCTAATTTACCTTTATCATCAGTTCTGTACATACCTACATGTCCTTTTAACTTGATTTCCATTCGTCAACTTACTCACTCTCTGGATTGCCTAGTTACATTTTCTTCTGATTCTGTTATTATACAGGACCGTCGTTCGGGGAAGACGATTGGCTCGGGGTATGAATCAAAAGGACTATACCGCTTATCTACTCCTGCTTCCGCTGTCTGTAGTGCTACTATTTCTCCTTCCCTTACTCATTGTCGTCTAGGTCATCCGAGTTTGAAGAAACTGCAACAACTTGAACCAAATCTCTCAAAGTTGTCTTCACTAGAGTGTGAATCTTGTCAGTATGGAAAACATTCCAGAACCTCATTTCCTGAACGGGTCAATAAAGTATCTTCATCTCCTTTCTCTTTAGTTCACAGTGATATTTGGGGTCCTAGTCGTGTCGCATCTGTGTTAGGTTTTAGGTATTTTGTTACTTTTATTGATGACTTTTCTCGTTGTACTTGGGTTTTCCTAATGCAACGACGTTCTGAACTGTTTCACATCTTTCAAAAGTTTCATAATGAAATTAAAAATCAGTTTGGAGTGTCTATTAAAATTCTTCGGAGTGATAATGCCAAGGAATATTTCAATACTCCTTTGACTACCCTTCTTGAATCGGAGGGTATTCTCCATGAGTCTTCTTGTCCGAACACCCCACAACAAAATGGTGTGTCTGAACGGAAGAATAGACATCTAGTGGAAACTGCTAGGACTATGCTTCTTCACTATAAGGTCCCTTCTTGTTTCTGGGGAGATGCTATCCTTCATTCATGTTATCTTATTAACCGTATGCCATCATCTGTTTTACACGGCAAAATACCTTACAACCTACTGTTTCCTCAAGAGCCATTACACAAACTTCCACTTAAGGTTTTTGGTTGTACTTGTTTTGTTCATGATATTACTCCTAGTCGTGATAAGATCGCACCCAAGTCTTTGAAATGTATTTTTGTGGGGTACTCTAGGGTTCAAAAAGGTTTCAGATGTTATTGCCCTGACACACGGCGGTTCTATGTATCACCAAATGTTACCTTCTTTGAAAACACTCCATTCTTTTCATCTGACTCTACAGGGGTTGTGGATCCTTTTCCTGATGTCCTACCAGTTCCCTCGTTTGAAGGCGGGATAGAAATGCCACTACCTCCTAGTGTCCTACCTCCCAATCCATCACAAACACACACTGTTTCTCCATTCCAGTTCACCTATCATCGTCGGTCAACATTGCCACCAACCACTACTACTGCAAACATTGAACCTGCTGATTCATCTCCTGAGCTGTCTCTTCCCTTGGATGCGGTTCCTGCTCCAGTTTCCAGTACTCCCATTGCTAGTCGGGTAGGTAACAGGTCTACTCGCAATCCCTATCCTATATATAATTTTGTCTCTTATCACCGTTTTTCCCCTGTTTATAATGCCTTCATCTCTAGTTTATCATCTGTTTATGTTCCTAAATCGGTTAAAGAGGCTCTTTCTCATCCTGGTTGGCAACAAGCTATGGTAGATGAAATGGCTGCTTTACATTCCTCGGGAACTTGGAACTTGGTTCCATTACCTCCTGGCAAAACAGTTGTTGGTTGTCGATGGGTCTATAACGTCAAAGTTGGACCAGATGGACAGGTAGACAGACTCAAGGCTCGACTCGTAGCCAAGGGGTACACTCAAGTATTTGGCGTTGATTACACCGATACATTATCACCTGTGGCCAAGATCTCTTCCATCAGGATCTTTCTCTCTATTGCTGCTATACATCATTGGCCTCTATACCAGTTAGACATCAAGAATGCATTCTTACATGGGGATCTCAAAGAGGAAGTGTATATGGAGCAACCTCCTGGATTTGTTGCTCAAGGGGGGGAGACTAACCTGGTTTGCAAACTAAAACGCTCTCTTTATGGATTGAAACAGTCTCCACGTGCCTGGTTTGGACGCTTTAGCACAGTTCTACAAGATTTTGGGTTAATTCGGAGCAAAGTGGATCATTCTGTGTTCTATCGGCATCAACAAGGTAAAAGTATTTATCTTGTTGTTTATGTTGATGATATTGTTATCACAGGAAATGATGCGGAAGGAATGGTCCAGTTAAAGCAACATCTTTTCAAACACTTTGAAACAAAAGATCTTGGAAAATTAAAATACTTCTTAGGGATAGAAGTTGCCCAGTCAAAGCAAGGGATTTGTATATCTCAACGAAAATATGCTTTAGACATATTAGAGGAAACAGGTATGCTTGATTGTAGACCAATTGATACTCCCATGGATCCTAATATTAAGCTTGTACCAGAACAAGGGAAACTCTTTTCAGATCCAGGAAGATATCGAAGGTTGGTTGGAAAACTGTTGTACTTAACCGTCACCCGTCCAGACATTTCTTTTGCAGTGAGTATTGTGAGTCAGTTTTTGGCCTCTCCATGTGACAGCCATTGGGATGCTGTCATAAGGATTCTACGATACATCAAGAAGTCTCCCGGGACCGGAGTGTTATACAAGGATCATGGAAATACAGAGATTATTGGTTATACTGATGCAGATTGGGCTGGATGCCCTTGGGATAGAAAATCAACATCAGGATACTGTGTTTTTCTTGGAGGCAACCTAATATCTTGGAAAAGTAAGAAGCAAAATGTGGTGGCTCGATCTAGTGCAGAGGCAGAATATCGGTCAATAGCCTTGGGAACATGTGAACTAATCTGGTTAAAGCATCTCCTATCTGAATTAAAATTCTACATGAAAGGGCCGATTAAACTGATGTGTGACAATCAAGCAGCTTTGCATATTGCATCTAATCCTGTCTTTCATGAGAGAACAAAACACATTGAGATTGATTGTCATTTTGTTCGTGAAAAGATTGCATCCGGGGAAATTGTTACCTCATTTGTAGGTACAAATGATCAGTTGGCTGACATCTTCACCAAAGCTTTAAGAGGTCCTAGAGTTGAATATTTGTGTAACAAGCTTGGAGCTTTTGATATTCACGCTCCAGCTTGAGGGGGGGTGTTGAGAATTATTATATTATGCCTTGAAAGATGAAATGGCTTCAATAGTGTAGCATAGAAAGATGAAATGGCATCAGTAGTATAGAAAGATGAAATGTCTTCAATAGTGTAGCATAGAAAGATGAAATGACATCAATAGTGTAGAGGTTTCCAACATGTATATATATGGCAGCATGCCATTGTAGAAAATGCAAGTAAGAAACACAGATTTTTCTGATTTCACAGATTCTATTACATCTTCATTTTATTTCCCTTAATGTCTCATGATTGGAGAATTTTACAATTTCATCTTCATTTAATGTCCCTTAATGAATGTTTAATCAATGATGAAAATTGAAAAATTGAAAAATAACAATGTTTTGTAAACAAAAATAGAAATAATGAAGGAGAATTATGGATATTCTACTAACATATTCTGTGTCTCCAATGTTATGGAACAGATGGTCATAACGCCCACCAATAGCAAGTAATGTTCCCTCCATGCTAGGGCTATTATTTGCCCGTAAATATATCTGTAGCAATAAGATGTACAATCAATCAATGAAACAAAGTTGAATTTATTATTGGCAAATTGATTTTTGAAAGCATTAACATAATTAGAATGCATGAATTCTTGGTTTGAAAAAAACATTGAAGCTCATGTAATAAAACAATGGAGCTTGAACAGACCCATATTTTGGTCATTTATGTTCAAGAACATGCTTGTTTACATGTTCGTGGATAAAATTAAGATTTCCAGTTAACACAAGTAGTTTTATATAGGAAATCAAGGGTCAAATCCTTATGTGAAATTGATGTAGGCCAAGTGTACAAGAGAGTGACAGAGAGAGTTGTACTGACACCTGGAAAAACAAATTCCTGTGATAACTCTCAGTTGGCGGCATTAGTGCATCTACATAGACACGCTTCTCTAACTTCCAAACTCTTAAATAGTTAAAAAGCTCAGACATTTCATCAAGTGCTTTGTGCGTGGACTTATCTGCAAGAGTTCTAAAGAATAAATATCATTTTATTGGACCTATAATCAGATGTGGAATTGGAATAAGCACCATACCAGCAGGAAGGGCACCTCTTAGTCGTGGAAGGGCCTGATCAGCAGCCACACAAAATCTCAACCCAACAGTTTGTAATCTGTTTAGTACAGTTTCTGCAAGATTAAGTTCCTGAAAAGGATACTCATGAGCGCATTAATTAAAATTCAAATAAAACAAGAAGGCTAAAAACACTATGACATGGAAACATGGCCTCTTACAATCACCATTGCAGGTGGCCATAAAAAGAGGAACCAAGACTTCAAAATACTTGATGCAAGAAAACATTTGGTATAAGTAATAACAGCATATTAACATCTCTATTATAAAATGATTAGTCTTACCTGTCGAAGTTGCCTTCGTGTTTCAACCCATTTTCTCTTTCTTTCAGAGGACTGTGGACGCAAAGATCCCAGCACAGAGAGAAGCTTCATGGAGGAAACAATAGATAAATTCAAGATCTTCATGTCAGCCCATTTAAAATACTTAAGCATTTACTGAGAATGGAACTTTGAACACAAGTTGAGAACTTCCAGTTGGAATATGATTCTCATTCACGTTCACAACAAAGGGATAAAACAATACATAAGGCAACCTAAAGACCAGAACCAGACTAGTAAGAAAATTGCACTTTTGGGATACATGTTAATCGATATAGTCCCTTGTGATATTAATTCTAAACTTTAAGCACAAGTAAAAAATTAAATTAGTCAGTACATAAACTTTAACGGTATAACTTACAGACCAAAAGTGCAACTATCCCAAAATTTTAAAATGGGAAATTTGCATTTTTGCTCTCTAATTATGGCATATAGTTATTATAGTAATTTTAGTCCCAAAAAAAATAAATTAAAAAATTATTTTAAAAAAAATTAAAAACCCTCCTCCATAAGCCCACTCCTTAATAATCTATCACCTATGCACAACAAATGACTTCATTAGCACAAGAATATCAAGAGTACAAAGTTTAACTGTTTAAGTGAACAAAAGAATTAAAATGACACAGCTCATCACCAATGGCCAACAGATCACAAAACACAATGAACATTCATCAAATCCATGTTAACCACATCACATGTACCACTCTTTCTGAGAGCATTCATGTCTTCCTATTGTCACTGTCTTTCCCAAGGCTCTAAAGCACTCTCTCCGCTTTCTCATTAGATTGGTGATATCCAATCGTTCAAACAGTTTTTATTTATTTATTTATTTATTTATTTATTTATTATTATTGCTTAAACATACCCTGTCCCACGATGAGCATTTTTCTAAAATCCAGGGCTCTACCATGTAATGAGAAAAATAAAATATCATTCATTTTAGAAAATACATGTACAACATATACATATGGATCAGCACATTAGGTCTAGGCTTTCATTCTAAGAAATAATTATTAAATATTTATCTTCCACACACCTCATCACATGTTGACTTGATAATTTTTTACAAACCAATCACGCAAAAATATTTTTTATGAGTAGTGCATGAGAATTGAACTCAAGACCTTTTACCTATTCCAGTAACATATTGAAATATGTTTTCATCCTCAACTCAAAAGCTTAAGTTGTTATAGAAATTATATGCATTTAGTTTTTTATTTATTTTCAATATTAACAATCAAATAAATATTTTAAATTTTGGAAACTTCATAAAGTAAAAACATTCCATTTAAATACAAACTCATACCTCAGCGACTTTTTTTCTATGCTCAGGCTTGATGCCTATCCAAGTCCAAATTGCCTCCAATAAATCCCCATGATTTAAATGAACATCACATAATTCTGATCTAAAAAAGTGAGTAATAATGTCCATTGAAACCTGTGAAATGAATGCAACATAAGTTGAAGCCACACTAGCAAATCTAGATAAGCCAAGATTTATAGGGATTTGAGTAGGTAGTCATATGGAAACTTGTTTCTTTATTAGAAGTCTTCTAGCATGTATTTATAGGGCTGTGTATTCTATTTTCTAATATACAACATATTCAGAGATCTTCTCTTTACTTTCGTAACAGTTTTTAACCCATTAAAGTATCAAACTAAGGTAGCAATAGTGTTAGTGGGGTTATAGGCAGGCAAAATATCTAATTTCCTGTCATATGATCATTGACTCCTAAACCAAAAACCCATTGTTGAGAAGAAGAGAGGCATGATATGAGGTTAACTATCTAGACAAAGGTAAGATGATGACTGTGAAGACAGCCTCATCTGGTTGACAATAGCAACTTCTTCATGGGTCACAACCACTGTATGTAACCTTGATCGCATTGTGTAAATGATCTAGAAAATTGATTCTAAATTCTAATGGTGTCCCAATTGTTAGTCTTATATGGTTTATCCACACTTTGTTATTGGCTTAATTATTATGACAACTTAGAAGAGTCAGTAGAGTCCACAAATAGGTTAAGCAGATTAAGTCAGCTGATGGACATATTGCTTCAAGAGTCGCTCACACAGTGAAGGATGTACAGTTCAAGAAGCAGTTACTAACTCAATATGTTGAAAGGAACAAACTAAACCAAGGCCCTTGGATTTAATCAAGTCAAATGGAGATATAAAGGATCTAGATGGGAAGTCAAGAAAGGAATCAATTAGTTAAGACTTTCTAAACTGATTCAAGATTTCCTATATATTCTCTGAACAAGAATCTTAAGAGAGAGAAGCTGAGAGTTTTCAAAGAAACTAATACAGAGATTAATCTAAGAGAAAATTTTTCAAGAAAGATGATTTACTGAGAAGAACCCTGATTGAACATTGTCTTGCCCCTCTTAATCTGGTGATTGAATATGAAGATCAAACCTGGAGTAGTCAATTCATATGCGCTGATTTGATGCTTTGAAGAACTAGTGTGTGATTTACACTACTGGTCATTAACACCTTTAGCTACAAGATGTTGCGGTGAGTGAAAGCCATTGAAGTACAAGTTGAGGGAGATCAAAGTTGTTTTTTCGACAATCCAGGAAAGAAGTGCTTGAACAGAAGACTAGGTTTCTAGCGAAGGGGTACATCACTTGGTAAACCGGTCCTACCTTTCTTTGTTCAAAATTGAGCACTTAGTGGATTGGGCATTCACTGTTGGTGGCCCCCCAGACATAGGAGAAGTTTATCTCCAAACTGAGTTATCAAAGATCCTGTGTTCATTTTAATTCCGCTGCAATTACTCACTGTCTAAGGTACTAACTAAGCAGTCACACTAATGAACATAGAACAAGCAGTTAAAAAGGTAAACTGGATTGCATGTAAATTAGAATAATTGGTTAACTAGATCTTTCAAGTTCTAAAAAGGAGTACACAACCCCCTTCACTTATTCTTTTAAATTGAAACAAACCCTTAATCTCCCACAACTTTCTATAAAACCATCACTATGGTTTTGGCTGGTATTGCAAGTCTGCAACTATAACAATGTTCACTACTATCTACCACTGGGACTTCCTACAAATCATATTGTTGAAAACCTAAGCCTGTTTATCAATAGGCCCATTAGGTTGATAAATTATTCCTGTATAAATAGCGGTTGTCTGTACCGTGCTTATTGAGTGAAATATATGAATACTTTATTAGGTGCCGTCCGCCGCCGGACACACCGCCACGCGCCACTGCCGTCGCCAGAAATCTCTTTGGTTTTACGGCCAGATCTCTCTCCTCCGATCTCCAGTCAAGACGTCGTTGCCACCATTGGTTTCGTCTCGACGAGACGCTCCTGACTGTGTTATCAGTTTCTCCATCGCCGCCGATCAACTCCGCCGGATTCCGGCCGCCTCAGACCAATCAGTGATTTGTTTTTTATTACTTATCGTTATAGCATCGTCTTCCACACCTTTTACCTCTTTTCCGACTATTACCATGGACAAATTAGTTAGGAGTGAAAATTATGCATTTTGGGCTGCATCCGTGAAACTTTGGTTCAAAGGCCAAGGTATGTCTACTCATCTAGACAAGAAAGTTGAGGACATTACAGAAAACAAAGGTGAATGGAGAAGGTGGATGCCTTATTGTGCAATATGTTATGGCAATCAATTGATCCCAAACTCTATAACATTTACAATGCATACGAAACTTGCTATGATGTTTGGAATAAAGCCAAGTCTCTTTACACTAATGATGTACAAAGGCTTTATTCACTGATCACTAATATGCTTAACTTCCGTGGGACTGTTGATATGGGTATGCCTGAATTCTTAGGTCGAATTGAAGCTTTACAGCATGAATACAATAACCTGATGCTGCATGAGAAGACTGTTGATGGTCATGTTAAGCAATGTGACAAGTTCTTCATGGTGTTTTCTTTGGCTACCCGTCCTGATCTAGTTCATGTTCAAGATCATATTCTGGCAAGTCCTACTGTACCTACCTTGACTGAAACTGTTGCTAGACTCCTCAAGGTTGCGTCTGCTCCCTCAATTGAGCCTATTGGAGATTTATCTGTTTTGGCATCTCGAGCTACAGATAGAGGGCTTTCTAGACCTACTAGTAGTAATGGTGCTCGTCGTGGCAATCGTTCTCACTGTGATTATTGTCACAAGGTAGGCCACACCAAGGATCGCTGCTAAAGTTCCATGTCAGACTTCCACGTTCTGTTAATGTGGTATAGGCTACTGGTTCTGAGGTTCAGGCTCATGGTGTGAGTTCCACCTCAGTCAAGATAACCCCTAGTGACTATAAAGAGTACCTCCAATTCAAAGCATCCCGTCTTGCCACTCCCACACCTTCTCCCAGATACCTCTTCTCTGGTTTGTCTTTCTCAAACTAGCACACCTAGTACTTGGATACTGGACTCAGGTGCCTCAGATCATATTTCTAGTAATATATCTCTTATGACTAATGTCTCTATGTCTAAACTGCCCATGGTTACCTTAGCTGGTCATCAAACACAAACTATTGGTATTGGTCAGGCTTCTCCTATGCATCTTTCCCCTTAGTTTGTGTTATATGTCCCTAATAGTCATTTCAACCTTGTCTTTGTGAGTAAATTGCTCGTACCCTTAACTGCTCCATAACCTTTTGTGCTGATTCGGTTGTTGTGCAGGATCGCAGTACGGGGAAGGTGATTGGTACCGGACTTGAGTCACAAGGTCTCTATTACCTGCGTGGTGGTGTTGCTATTTGTGCTTCCACAAATTCTCCTATGCTTATTCATAGTCGTTTTGGCCATCCTAGTCTCTCCAAATTTCGACGGATGGTTCCAGGTCTTTCTGTTGAGTCTTTTGATTGTGAGTCATGTCACCTTGGAAAACAATCACGTCAGTCTTTTTTCGAGGAGAGTCAATAATCGGGCTATGTCCCTCTTTGATTTAGTTCATACAGATGTTTGGGGTCCTTGTCGTGTCAACTCTACTTAAGGTTTTATTATTTTGTAACCTGTATTGATGATTATTCGAGATGTACTTGGGTTTTCCTTATGAAAGATCGTTCTGAATTATTCTTGATTTTTCAAAATTTCTGTGCGGAAATACAAACTCAATTTGGTAAACCCATTCGTGTTTTGCGTAGTGACAATGCCAAGGAGTATCTCTCCAAACCTTTTCAATCCTATTTGACATCTCGGGGTATGTTACATCAAAGGTCATGTGTTTACACACCTCAGCATAATGGGGTCGTTGAGCGTAAAAACAGGCATTTAGTAGAAATTGTTCGCACTATGTTGTTACACTTTCATGTATCTCCACAGTTTTGGGCTGATGCTATTTTGACTGCCTATTACCTAATCAATCGCGTGTCATCCTCAATACACTTAACAACCATACACCATATTCGATTGTTTATCCTTCTGTTAACCCTTTTCCTCTTGGAGAAGGCTAGAAAAAAGAAGCAGACTCAATAAAAGTGACATCTGCAGAAACAAAGTGACGCCTGAGTGATGGAGAATAACACCTATAACCCTTTTTGAAGTCGGGAATAACCCAAGAAAACACACTTAACATATCTTTTTGCTCTGCACAGAATATCTATGCTTTTTAAGGAAAATCCACCTTGGGACGTGAACCTAGGACTCTTTTTGCCTTGGTCACATTCACTAGTGTTTTTAAGGTTTCGAATTGTTAGCTTAGAGAATGTCTCGAGCAGTTCTTTTCGAATTGTTAACTAATACTATTCGAGTTAACTCTTCGAACCTTAACACTCTATGTTGAAACCCCTAAGCCCGTTTAACAATGGGCCATTTAGGTTGCTAGATTATTTTTGTATAAATAATGCTTGTCTGTACAGTTCTTGCAGAGTGTGAAATATATGAATACTTTATTCTCTCACATCTTAACATGGTATCAGAGCCTAAACCCTAAATACCCATTTTCTTTCCCGACCGCTGCTGCCACCGGAGTGCCGCGACTGTTTCTCACGTTCCGACACCTGCCTAGTGGTTCTTCTCCCAAACCAACACCACAAGCCTACTCTGAGCCTCGTCACGAGCCTGGGGCTGAAATCCAGTTGTCGTCCGTAGCCGCCGCCACCACTGTCGCCGAGAATCTCCACTGTTTTCTGACCAGATCTACGATCAAGACGCCACTGCCACCATTGGAATCGTCTTGAGGAGACACACTTCTCTGTGTTCTAAAATTCTCGTTTTCGCCGGTCACCACCGTCGTCGTCAAATTCTGGAACAATGTATGTTTTTCTTCCTACTCGTCATTATGGAATCATCTTCAACTACTTTTACCTCCTTTCCGACAATTACCATGGATAGGTAGGTTGGGAGTGAAAATTATGCATCTTGGGCTGCATCCGTGAAACTTTGGTTCAAAGGCCAAGGTATGTCGGAAATTGCAGAAAACAAAGGTGAATTGGAGAAGGTGGATGCCTTATTGTGCTATATGTTATGGCAGTCAATTGATCCCAAACTCCATAACATTTACAAGGCATATGAAACTTGCTATGATGTTTGGAATAAAGCAAAGTCCCTTTACACTAATGATGTCCAAAGGCTTTATTCACTGATCTCTAATATGCTCAACTTTCGTGGGACTGTTGATATGGTATACCTGAATTCTTAGGTTGAATTGAAGCTTTACAGCAAGAATACTGATGCCGCATGAGAAGACTGCCGATGGTCATATAAAGCAATGTGACAAGTTCTTCACGGTGTTTGCCTTGGCTACCCTTCGTCCTGATCTGGTTCACGTTCGAGATCAGATTCTAGCAAGTCCTACTGCACCTACCTTGACTGAAACTGCTGCTAGACTACTCAGAGTCGCCTCTGCTCCCTCAATCGAGCCTATTGGAGATTCATCTATTTTGGCATCTCGAGCTACAGATAGAGGGCCTTCTGGACCAAGTAGTGGTAATGGTACTCGCCGTGGCAATCGTTGTCATTGTGAATATTGCCACAAGGTAGGCCACACCAAGGATCGTTGCTTCAAGTTACATGGCAAACCTCCCACTAGGGGTTATCTTAGTAAATGGTCACAATAACTCAACCAGATATCTCCTTTACAGTCAGTGTATTAAGTCAGATTCTTGAGAATCCTTGTGATACTCATTGGAATGTTGTTGTTAGGGTTCTAAGGTACATCAAAAGAGCACCAAGGCAAGGTTTACTTTATGTAGATAGAGGACATGGT
This sequence comes from Ipomoea triloba, assembly GCF_003576645.1. Classification (NCBI taxonomy): domain Eukaryota; kingdom Viridiplantae; phylum Streptophyta; class Magnoliopsida; order Solanales; family Convolvulaceae; genus Ipomoea; species Ipomoea triloba. The sequence goes on from NC_044925.1 coordinate 16,668,743, forward strand.
CAAGTTGTTGGATATTCTGATGCAGACTGGGCTGGTTATCCTCTTGACAGAAGCTCTACTTTAAGTTATTGTGTTCTCATTGGTGGTAATCTTATATCTTGGAAAAGTAAGAAGCATGATGTTGTTGCCAGGCCCAGTGCTGAAGCTAAATACTGTGTCATGGCTCTTGTCACGTGTGAGCTCATGTGGCTGAAGCACTTACTTCAAGAGTTGCAATGTGGCCATGTTGCTCAAATAGTCAAATGACATTCATATGTGACAACCAAGCAGCTCTTCACATTGCCTAAAATCCAGTTTATCATGAGAGGATCAAACACATCGAGGTCGACTACCACTTCATCATGGAGAAAATTGTGTCAAGGTGTATTAAAACTAGCTTAATCAATTATGCAAATCAGTTAGCTGATATTCTAACAAAATCACTTAATCAACAAGCTTGGAGCATATGATCTATACTCTCCAACTTGAGGGGGGAGTGTTGAAACCATAAGCCCGTTTAACAATGGGCCCTTTAGGTTGATAGATTATTCCTATATAAATAGTGGTTGTCTGTACAGTCCTAAAAGTGTGTGAAATATATGAATACTTTATTCTCTCACATCTTAACAATACTCAACGATTCGTTCAAGTAACCATTCAGTTTACTTGGACAAAGAGTTAAAATTTTCAAAATCCTGACAAGTCTATTCACCCCTCCTCTAGACTTGTTCTCAACCCTTCCGGGACCAACATTACAGATTTATGTTGTACATGAATGTTAAGTCCATGTCGGTGCTTTTTTCTGTGGGCAACAAAGGTACTAAACTAGTACTGCAACAAAAGCAGCAGCAACAAAAAGGTGGTAGAGAGTCATAGCAGAGTGACTGAAGACATCAACAAGGCTTTTTAAAGCAGCTTTACAGCTAAAGAAAGAATTTCAGGGTTCATCCATTTCTTAGTCTCCTGAAATTAGTCTCTCAAATTATTCCAGACAAATTAGCTAGAATCTAGAAAATGAATTCAAACTAAGATACTGAACAAGCACATTATATATTGAGCTCATTACCTTGATGATCTCTGCCTCTGTCAACGCTGTTGCTCCTCCAACAATGTCAAAATCACCCTACAGATACAAAGGAGACCAACATGACAGGTTAGGGTGCATAAACCAAATTTCAAGCAGAAGAAAAGATACCATTGAGGTTGGCCTAGGTGCTAGTAATGTGAATGTAGGTGCCAGTAATGTGAAAAGATACCATTGAGGTTGGCCTAGGTGCCAGTAATGTGAGGAAATTTGCACAAGACAAATAATAGGAAAAATAAAAAAAAAAATATCACAAAACCTGAAGATAGCGATTTGGCGGTGAATGACCAATTGGCCGTCGGTAGACATATGAAATCTCATAACGCTTGAAAAATGATTTCTGGGTAACAAGGAAATGAACATGTATTTATAAATTTTAAAAAAATAATAAAAATAAAAATAAAAAATAAAAAATAAAAAAAAATTCTAACATCATTGGAAGGAATGAATTTATTGTTGTTAATATTTATGAAAATAAAGAAGGTAATTGATCACCATGCACAATGATTAATATCCATTTAGAGCCTCTTATTTGTATGTTCAAATGTTGGTATTTAAAATGTAACACTCCATGCAATGGAGTATTGAGCCCACTAGAGAGCATAAAAGAATAATTATAGCAAAAGTTCCATTACAATAAATTTTTACCTCATAACTTTCTCAGCCTTTAAACAAATATCAAGTCTTAAGAAAGTGATAAAGGTCACCCAAAAAAAAATCGTGGTAGATGAAAGATGAATGACTGAGTGGTTTGATGTGATAATTAATCAGGAGGTAAAAGTGGCTTGAAATTTCACAGTATTACCAACCTGATTTGCAATCACCCATTTAACAAAGGGCAACCGTAACTCATGACAAAGCTCAATCATATCTCCCCCACGGGTCAAAAGCTTGACAGTATTCCTTTTAATTGAAATCAGGACGAAGGAGAGTACCAAGAATAAAGAAGTCAGCTGCAAAAAGAATAATGCCCAAGAAAAAGAAACAATGAACAAGAATGTTATTGAAAGAGAAACCTATTTGACTGCAAGCAATCACCCAACATTCGCATGTGAATGATCTCCAAATGCTTTGCACAATGTCGTCTGAACACTTCTTTAGCCACTTCCACAACATGATCACGATTATCCGTCTCCAAATCACTAAATAGGATCGATGAAATATCATTTCCAGATATTTTTAACCTTCCACCATTCTCAGTATGATCCTTTGTATTCAGAATCTCCTCATTAAAAACAGCACTTACAATTTTATCATATATAACTGTATCATCTGAGGTATGAATTGTTCGTAACATATCTGCATGTATAAAAGGAAAGCTTAAACATCAGAATAATTTCTACTAAAGCGTCTGACAATATTTTCAATATGAACTAATTTCACTTTGGTCCCCCGAGTATAGTGGTAATTCCACTTTTGGTCACCCCTCCCCCCTCCCCTCGCAGGATATATTCGGTCCTATACTTGCAAAATTAGTCCACACTCAATCTAAAAGAAAGACAGATTGGGTGCAAATATGGACTGAATGTGGAACAGTTTTACAAGTGGAGAACCAAATGTGTCTTAAGGGATCAACACTAGAAGGACCAAAAGTATTAAAAAAAAATTAATAATTAAATCAAATTTCAAAGATTATTTTTGACTGCAAGCAAATATAGAAATGGTGAAAGGCATATTTGAGGTAGAGGAAAAGAAGCACCGGTACTCTTGATAATTTGATAAAAAGATTGAATTGCAGGAAAGGTAAACTCGTGCAGCCACACGTCATGCATTTGGTTACATAGATGTGGAAAAAGCACCCATTTAATCTTACTTCGACAAGAGAGAAATTATAAAATTTACATTAGATTTTATTTAAAACCTACATCAATTTCAGTGGAACTTTTCTTGTTTTTCAGAAGAAAATTCTAACATCTATATTTTTAACTTCACTTTCATTTAATTTTGAAGTTCATTCTCCATTCAATCAAATGAAATAGAGAACACTTCTCTTTTTCATTTACTTCACCTTAAAGAACTAGACGACTTTTTGTCCAACGACTTCCATGGGACTCAAACAAAGCTTTACGAAAACATATAACCAGATGGCTTGCTGGAAAATATTAAATGAATTGTTCCATCCAACTAAAATTTTAAGTGATTAATGATGAAATATTTATTATTGTGTATTTATTCTCAATAGGAAACATTTCATGTCCTGAAACACTAATTCCTGAAAGAAATTAGAAAGACATCTAAAAAAATATCTACTCACCATCTAGCAAATCATACTCCATTCTAGGTGGAAAGGCATGTTGGAGAAGTTCGGTGGCTGATGGGCGATCTGATGGACTCGAGGACATCATGCGCCGCAGCAAGGATTCCTGTTCTGGAAATTCAGCAACCCAAGTGGGAGGAAGTTCTCCCTTTTGTATCAGGTCAGAAAGAATAACATGTCTCTCCATTGCTGTACTAAATGGATGCCACAACTCAAAGAAAACAACTCCTAAGCTGTACATATCAGCCTATGAAGTCAAATGTCAAAAAATGTAATTAAAAATTTTAAAATTTTAAAAAATAAATAAAACCAATGCAACCAAATGTCTAGTTCATTGAGGGTAGCAAAAGACTGACCTTCTCATTTATCTTTGGCCACCCTTGCTCTATCTCAGGTGCAGTATAAAAAAAAGTACCAACTTGGCCAGTACCATCAACAGAAATTCCTATTGTTTCAGCAGCATCCAAATCTTGATCCAGCTGTTCTAGTTTCAAGAACTTAGCTGATAGAAAATAAAAACAAAAAAGTACACAAATAATATAAGTATGTCACATATCATGTGCTTACTCTCAAATCCCAATTTGTTTGATTTACAAATCATTAATTTTGAGAAACAGATAAACACATTTAGCAAACATGAATGGAAATGATTAATTATATGCAATCAATAACCTATCATCAATGGGAGATGATAAGAGAGTAGACATAAAATAATAAAAAAATAAATAAATAAATCATTGAAAACAAACACAGACACACAACATTGCATAACTACAGAAAAAGAAAATGAATCAGGACAAGGAGCAGTTTTTCTAGCTAAGTTGATTTAGTCTGATGCAGAAGTGAATTTTGTTTCTACTTTTATTACTATATCCTGGTTCAAGTAGATGTATAACTTGTCATATAACAACTATCTGCAGATACAAAAGATAGGGAAGAGATTATTTCATGAAATTTAGTCCCAAATCTCAATAACAATAAATTGTTTGGAAGAAAGAAAAGCCTAGAATTTACAGTCTCATCACATTCCATTTATTTAATTTGTATTTCTGTAGTTTTTGGTTGAGGTTAGGTGTTTCAACTAGATTCATTTTTTCCTTAGCGGCAATAACTTTTTTAAAATAAGTATACTAACTCAGATGCCAATAATTTATATATTATGTTCTATACTTCTTTTTTTTTTTGGCATATCTAATGGGAGATAGGGTAATGGGATTTGAACTTAGATCTACCACGTGGAAAGCATAGAGGCAATAACTTCAGTTGCTTTAGGGAACAATCCCTGTACAACTCTCTTATGTTACTACTTCTAAGAGTTTTCCCCTACTTATTCAACTTCTCTTAACACTGGACCAAAAGCATAAATGATAGAAATATAGAATGGTCTTTAGTTCAAGTAAAGACACAGTGGTAGAATTGACTAATTGCTATCTTAGAATATCATCTATGCTTCACAAAAATTTACCATTGATAGCTTATAGTTACACCAAGAACACAAGGATGAACAATAAATTTCAATCCTGAGCTGTTACAGGTTAGTTGTTCCATTCAATAGAAATTTGTGAGATCATTGTTACCAACGTTTCAGTCCTACATCCCTATGTTGGTACTTTATGGACAATTCCTTTAGCTCATTTATTGATGCATATTATGACTCTTACAAGAAAAGTATTACACTGTCAAAATATTAGAAGCAAAGAAAATTATAGAATGGTACAAACACAAAGTTCAATACTGGCATGACTAAGAGTAAATTAGCTCACCAAGACCAAAATCCCCAATTTTAATGTCATTGCGAGCACCAAAAAATATGTTATTAGGAGTCAGATCACGGTGAATGATTCCTTGTGCATGTATATGTGCCAATCCTTCCACAATTTGTCGGAATAAATGCCATGCATTATCCTTGTCAAAATGACTATATGACTCGAATTTTTGCCTAAGCGTCCTGCAAAGATTAAAATAAAATTGGAAAAAAAAAGGTGGGATTTATAGCTATAAAACTAAATAAAATAAATCTGTAAAGCATTTTTATTATTTCTAGGACAACCAATATTGGAAATAATAAGTTTATTAGTATAGTGTAAATAATAACTGAATCATGCAGAAAATAAGAACGAAATTAGTCAAATTACTATATCATCAATCATCATATAGAACATCTGTGAGCAACATTTAAAATTAATACTTGTTAGTTGCTACAGAAAAGGGAGACCTAATAGGGGGTAAATTAGTGTGCAAATTTTGAAGGAAGTAAGGAAGTTCAATAAATATGATCAGCAGAAGCAGACATATTTTAGAAGGAAGTCTAACAATACAAACAAGAATGAAGCTAATCAAATCAAATACTTTATAAAGTAGAATCTCAGATTAACAAGCACCATCTAGAAATGTGATAACTATTCGATAGATGCACTGGTAGATTAAAATAATATGAAAGCTTCAAATAATTGAGGCTGTAAAGTAATATATCAGTTCTTGGTAGATGGACTGATAGATTAGATAAAAATATGCTAGATATAATTAACATTATAGCCACTCGAAGACCAGTTATGGCTGTCCATTTAATTTCATTCACATTGTGGATAGGCAATTTATATGGTTCCTTTCAAACAAACTGCATAATTTCAATCTTCTTGTAAGTAATATGCAGCTGAAAGCCATGACACATATTGCCTTTTGGGAAAATACAACAATAAAAACAGGGTACTAGAGAGTATTGAGCTTCATGTTTTCATGCTTTAACTATATTGTACTTTAACCAAATCTGTTTTTGTATACGTTAATCTTCTTTCCTTCCTTCAACGTAACATCTAAATGTACAATATGACAAAGAAAGGAAACCAACAAAGCCGAAATGCAGCAAGCAATTATATAGTTCATATGCAGAAGATACCAATTTGGTCTAATGTAGAGGTGAAGTCAGCAGGAAAGCAAAAACAAATATACAATCAAGGAATTCAACAATCCAAGAAAAGTGCTCAAAACTAATAGTATATTGGCTTTTCCTTTCCTTTAGCTACTAATCTCCATTATGTTTTCCCAGTTCATTTTCTTGCTTCTTTTCATGTGATTGTATCTGGAAGGAAATCATAATATAGTTAACCTTGGGCAATATTCCATTTGAATGTACAGGTATGTTGACTCAAGCTTGTTCTCATTCCCAAAAGCGTCTGATGAGCTTGCATCCTTGCAGCTGAAACTAGAGCTCAGAAAAGTCCTGGAGCCCCACATGGCATCACTAGAACCAGAAATCCCTGTTTCAAACCATGCCTGAAGCATTTAAATAGTCAGTAAAAGTGATATCAAATCTGAACAAGTACGAATACCTCTAGAAGCCAAGCGATGTAGTATGGAGTAATATTGGATTTAAAATTGGAAAAGAGGTGTAAAAGTTGTAAAACATAAAACTATCACATAAAGAATAGCAAGAAAAGCAACAAATAAGGAAGAAAATACTAGTCTCTTCATAATCTTGCACCTGATAATAGCGAACAACATGTTGGTGCTGCAACCTTGAAAGTGTCGCAACTTCTCTAAGTTACAAAGAAACAAAAGAAATCTAAATGAGAAAATAAAACGGGCAAGCATACATTTCTGTTAAGAGTATAATTAAGAACTATCATGAGCTTCAGATATTCATGCTCAACCACCCATCCCTTGAGTTCCCCGTCACCTAGGTTGTGTCACTATTAATGAGGAAAAGAGATGTTTTCTTATTTCAAGTATCAAAAACAATATAACAAGCACATATCTAGCATGCAAGGTATTCCATGGAGGGGGGTGTTTTGTGTGGCTAGCTGGCTAATATTGTATTGGAGAAATACGACTTTACATGACTCTAATGAATGTTGGCCAAGGGATGCAGTGGGACAAGTATGGGGAAAGGTGGGAGTGGTCTGGGGTGCATTTGGGAGTGATGAATGCTCAAACATGTGTGGCATACTCAAGCATAGAGGCCGAACATCAAGCAACGACACTTGAAGCATGCAAACTGATTTGGACAATACATCTCATAAAACATAAATTTTTGCATGTTTTTATCTATAAAATTGGTTTGTGATTATCAGGCCACATTGTACATTGGCACATTGCATCCAATCTAATTTTTCAAGAAAGAACCAAACATATTGAAGTCAATTGTCACTTCATATGGGAAATGGTCACTTCTGGAGACATCATTACTTCAAGCATGGGTTCAAATGATGATCTATTAGCAAATGCCTTCACTGAATCATACAAAAGGCCCAAGGTTGTAACAAGCTTGGAACATATGGCATACATGCTCCAACTTGAGGAGTGTTGAGAGTATAACTAATTACGGAGTAATATTTATGTGCTCCTGACATTCATGTTCATCCATCCCTTGAGTTCCCCATCGCCTAGGTTGTATCACTAAAATTAAGATTGTTTCTTCAACAATTCTCCTTTCTCTTATCTTAAACAATTTCATTTAACCATACTGAAGAAAATAAAATCTAAGGCAATCAGAATAGAAATCATTTTAAAAAAGAGTTAATTCCAGCAATGGTCCCCCGACTATGTTGATTTTCTAAAATTGGTCCTTGTCTTTTAATTTGGACGAAAAAGACACTTAACTATTGATTTTGTTCCGGCATTGGTCCTTCCGTCAACAATCAGTTAACTTGACGTTATGTATTGGGGTAAAATAGTCTTTTTAGTGTGCTACCTTCTTCTTCCCCATTTTCACGTGATTCCCTCATCTTTTTTTTTTTTAATCTTTTTTTTATTTCTCCTTTTGTCATGCAGCCACCTCATCTAACTCTGATGCTTGCAGTTCAGATGATTTACGAGTTTGTAGAGATAAGAATCGGTTTGAGAAGAGGAGCAGGAACTGTCATGATGATAACTGATGCACTTATGGAGAATTGGAGATGTGTCCTGTGCGAGTAAGAGGTCCATTCAATTATATGGAACTGTATTATTTGTCTTTAATTTTCACTTCTGATCCTTTTGGGTGTTGGTGAATGGGATGGTGATATAATAATTTGTTCCAGCTTAAAACGGAGGTCCTTAAAAGGAGATCAGAATGCTTGGTAGAGAAGTGGTTTCTGCTTTATGGTCTAATGTTTACTTGTAATGGCATCTTAGCCTATGTTTCCTTTATCTCAAAAAAAACTCTCTACATATTATATAGTTATGTCTCTATGTCCTCCTATATCTATTAGAACTCCATCTTTCGGTTGCAATGTTGTGTGGAATGTATTAAGAAGCTTGGTTGTTGAAATTTGTTCTCTATACCTGGTATTAATGGAACTCTGTTACTTTCTCTCTAAAAAAACAAAAGAAAAAAAAAAACAAAAACTCTTCATCTCTCTTTTGTGAACTGCTAAAACTTTTCGCCACCATCCACGACCATGCCACCGGTTGATCTCACAGCTGCATCGTCGTCTCCATCTAGGCTGTTTCGTCGACGGGGGAAGGAGAAGGAAGGGAAGAAGGCGAAGGTGCTGGTCGTTGGTCCGCCGGGGAAAGAAGTCGCGGATCGGTCAGGCTTTCGCCGTCATCCAGCCATCATCGCCGGCTTCTTCTTCCGTTGATGATGTCGTCGTACGGAGGAGTCTCCGTTGCTTTGCTGCTAGAGGTCATTGATCTACTGTTCCACCGGATGACAAATATCATCACGTCGTTGCCAGTTCATCGGTGGGAGGAAGGTCTGCATCATCAGAGAGAGAGGGAGGGGGATAAAAATTCACCGCCGGTTGATCTCGCACACCGTACCTCACCGCGAGAACCAGAGTAACTGCTGGTCTCGCTTGTCACGAAGTGAAACTGGACGTGATGGTGAAGACGACGGACGGTGTAGTTGTTGGACGTCAACGACAGGTATGGTTGCTGGATCTGTTATCGTCTCTCACGTGAAAATGTGGAAGAAGGCAATAAAATGAAATGACTCATTTACCCCCAAACATAACACCTCACTAACTGGTCACAAACGGAAGGACCAATGCCGGAACAAAATCAATAGTCAAGTGTCTTTTTCGTCCAAATTAAAAGACAATGACCAATTTTGGAAAATCAACATAGTCGGGGGACCATTGCTGGAATTAACTCTTTTAAAAAATGTGTAAATTATGACCATGGAATTCCCAACTTCAAACAAGATTATAAGCATAGATTTAAAAGTAATCAAGTGGACAAGCTCTAGGCTCTCAAAACTTTTATAATGGATAGGATATCAATGGAATAAATACCACATCTTGAAGATAGATTTGTATTATTTCATGATAAAGTGATAAAGATATAAAGATGTTCCAGAATAATGTTACTCTAGTCAACGGCACCACTGACAAATAAGGTTAACCTATCACAAGCCCTAAACAAGAATATTGACCTTAAAGAAAATAGATCTTGTAGATGCAAATATATGAAAGCACATATTAATAAATGACGAGAGGTTAGCATGGTTGGAGTTTGTGAGCTTTGTTGGAAGGGGAAGGAGTTTGTAAGAAAACAATCAAAACATTGTTTATTTCCTAATCCATTTAGCTTGAGGTATGTACATTAATATACATAAAGATCCATAATCAGTTTCTAGGTATATTCAGAGACCATTTGTGAAAGAAAACAAAACAGTAACACTCATAGTGTACATACAGAACAAGCACACAGTACAGCCCAAAGAACAACATTGCATATTCCTTTGGAGTCATAGAAAACATGATGCAATAAGATACAAACCTCAAAATATGGTCATTTAAAGGTGGGTTCTTGTCCTTCAAACGTATTTTCTTGACAGCATACTGTCTCCCATCCAGTTTGTTCTTGCAAAGCACAACATGACCAAAGCCTCCATGCCCTATCATGGGGGGAAAATGCATACGCATGTACATGAGCCATAGCATACAATGTAAAACAGGCATTTCTTAGTCATCTATAAATGCTCAGACAGCCAGAGAACAGCCTACACAGAACTGTGGAAATTATGGATCTCATTTTAAATCCTATATTATGTTAAAGAACCCAATTGCAGAGATTTGTAAAGTAATGTTTCAATAAGCAAGGTGCATGACTCAAGCAGGCATCAATATAAAACAAGTTTGTCTCACCAAGGGGTTGAAGCTCCTCAAAGTCATTTAAATAACGAGAACTTGGACTAGACAGAGGATTCTGTACATCCAAATCAGAGGAAGCTTTCCAAAATTGTGGAATCTTTGACGAAACCTGTAGAATTTAGTTGTGCAAAACAATTACAAGCTAGAAAGTAAATTTATAAAATAATTCTCAATCACATTAACTTCAACTTGAGCAGATGGAATGAAATACTCAGAGAAAACAATGAGACTAACTATATTCTGCTGAAATGCACGACTAAAAGTCTTGTTAAAAACTGAAGATGGTTTGTTAGCCAGATCTCGCACTTGCTCTGAAACAAACTGAAAAAGGATAAGCCGTTTATGTAAGTTGCTAAGTCAATAATTGAACTAAATGAGTAGAGAAAAAGGACATAGTGAGGCATCAAAGTGAAACACTAACAATAAAACTTATACCCCTAGGTTGGACAACTCTGATATTATTCCTGGCATTGCATCAGAAAGTGCCCCTTTAGGAGCACAAGCAAGCCGAAGCAAATGAGCCTATGAGAACCAACACATACCAATTTGTTAGAGTTTAATTTTAGACTAGAAAAGTTAATAATACAAGAGATAATCACCAATATTAAATCTTTTTCTAGAACCCCAGTTGATTGTTCAGGAACAATGGATTCTGAGAATCCACATTCTGAAGGTTCACTTTCCAGATCACAGTAATCACTTCCATCATCACTTTCAGATAGATTCCCTTCTACAAAAAGATTCTGTATGAGCAAGTAAAATAGTAAAAGTCATTGATCCAAACTCCAAAGAATGAAAGAAGCCAACAATATGAATATCTGATTCCAAATTTAAAAATAATTGCAACTGGACTTAGTAAATCCACTCTCCATCAATGTAGCATGTCCTCTTGGTTTTGGACAACAAGACTTGAGCACAGTTCTTATTTATATTTGTATGGAAATAAGTAGGGCTAAATAGTATGGGGTTTGTTTAGTAATGGAAAACATTTTTCATTTTCTCCAACTTTTTCCAGTAGTTTTCCAACCTTGTTAAAAATGGAAATACCTTTTTCCTTTTTCAATTTGGAGGATGGAAACAACTTGAACACAAACACCATTTTTCAATTTTTGTTTTCTAATATTTTCCAAAATTTCGGAAAACTTTCCCCCCAATTGAACAGGCCCTTATATGGCTATAAATTTCATTTACTATAATTGGTTGAAAATAAACAACAGACAGTTAATTGCAACTTTTTGATATATAATAACTGCAGTTAATATTTTGTGCTGAAGACCAAATAAACCACAAACTATTGCACAATCATAGAGTAAAATCATAAACATAATTAGAAAATTCCAGTTTTCCCCTTATAGTACTAGAACTAAGAAAAACACTTACCAGAACAAACATGGATATAATAATTCAATGAAGAGTATAAATGTACCTTCACAATTGCATCATTTGATTCATTTCCCATTGATTCATCAGATAAAGAAGTCCTACTCAAATCACCAGAACTTCTACTCACACCATCACTCTCTTCTTGAAGAGTACCTAAATTTCTGGCAGATTTATGCAATGAATCTCGTCTGATATCTGGATCCATGATTGGCCCCACAATTTGGTCAACTTTTGAACTTGGAGAATCCAATCGGTTTTTTAAGCTATCTAATGGATTGGAATGCACTAATGAATCTGGCTCATTGTTCCCTTCCATTATCAAGCTCCAATGCCATGATTCCCCAAAGCCACTAAAAAGATCTATGAAACCAAAAACAAAAGGACCTCTAGAAGAGTAGAGTTTGCTGGTGGAAACGGCAGCACCCTTTTGAAACAACTGCCCTCTCTCATCTGTTGCCTGGCATGAGACCCACAACAAATGACTCTCTAGTTATCAGCCCAAAGTCATAAGCATAACCCACAAGGTAAAATAAAAGTAGTATCTAGATAACTTTCAAACATTGAGAAGTAAGAGCAAAGTGTTCAACCATAGTAGAGGATGATGTGTTCTCTTTATAAACAAAAGAGACTTGAAGTCTCTTAAGCATTTCATTGGTATTTGGGATAGTTCCATCACCCGAGTATTCTGTTACGGACTTGCTCAAACTTTGGTTTGAGTTAGTAAGTATAAGGACAACAAAGAACTTGTCTCGCTGGGTAAGTTGTTCTGATGGTGATCCTCCAACCGGCATGAGTTTATTGAATTCAGCATAAGTCCTTGGATTTTCCCTAGAAATTTCTCCATCCACATCTTCGAATTCTTGATATTCAATATCTCAATAACAATAAACTAAACGCAAGAGATATGCCAAGCACCTTGTGCTCAAATGGCATGTAGTGACTCTCCCATATGGGAGGTCATGAGATCAAGCCTCAATGGAGGCGGTATTGACTCTTTGTGCTTCAACAGGTTGAGAAAGTATAGATGAATCGACTCGGAAGTGTTGAAAAATAAAGAGTTAGGTTTATCTATAAGCCGGGTTGTGTCTGTTTATGAATAGGTACTTACAGTTATGTGTATGTGTATATATATGTACTATGTTTCTTCATTAGAAACATAGAATCATACTAATATATTGTAATCTTTCAGTCTTATATACATTTTCCTATTCTTTGATTCTATCTCTGCTTCCGCTTAACTGGCGGGTGGATGTTATTCTCCACCCGCCAGGCCATTCCATCTTCTAAATTCAACATGGTATCAGAGCCTACTTTCCTAGGACACTCCAAACATCACAATTGCATTTTTCCAGTCGCATGAACAGTAGTACACATAAGTTACTGTTCACGCGAAACCCTAATTTTTCAAATTACTTGCTTTTGGTGAGTTCTTTTGTCAAATTGGTGTTACCCATCCCTTCTACAATCTCCGGCGAGCCTGACCCAGGAAGCCGCATCGCCGTCTCCTCCGCCACGCGTCGCTACCATGCCGAACTTCCGACCTCATGCGCCGGCGCGTGAGGCCATCTCCGACGGGATTTTCCGGCGAAAATTTCCAGAAATCTCTCAGTCCTCCGCGACTCCATCTGCGTGGGTTTTCTTGTGATGTATTTTTCCGGTGAAAATTTCAGATTGTTGTTTTGCCCTTAGGACCTTTTGGTGAAGTTTGAAGGCTTTTTGGGTTTGTTGCCAAACTTCTTTCCGGGGTGTTTTGGTATTTGTTTCTTTCTTTTCGGTATACCATATTTAGTCCCTAGGGTTTTCAAGTTTGGCTCTTTTTTTTTATTTCCAGAAGCCTCTTTTGTTATTCACTTATCCTATAAGGGGTATAAACAACAATCTGGTGGTATTCTCGGTATACATTATTCTTTTGGGTGTTTTCTGATTAATGTGGGCTCTACTACATTCCCTTTGCTGCTCATGTTTTTGTTTGCTCTGCCGTTCTTGATGAAGATTGTTGATTGGCAATTCCTAGAGTGCTTATGTTGCTGTGAGGTTGTTCGTGGCAAGCTTCTCCCCATGTGTCTTCATTCTCAAGGGTTATTCATAGCATTGTCCCTCTGAAGTCATCCAGCACTGTTATTCTCTAGTTGCTTTTAATCTTCATTTGTAATTTAAAGTAAGGTAGAGTGTATGTTTTAATTCAAGCTTGGAACTTTTAGATGTTCCAGCTTGAGGGGGAGTGTTGAAAAATAAAGAGTTAGGTTTATCTATAGGCCGGGTTGTGTCTGTTTATGAATAGGTGTCAGTTATGAATAGGTACTTACAGTTATGTGTATGTGTATATATATGTACTATGTTTCTTCATTAGAAACATAGAATCATACTAATATATTGTAATCTTTCAGTCTTATATACATTTTCCTATTCTTTGATTCTATCTCTGCTTCCGCTTAACTGGTGGGTGGTTGTTATTCTCCACCCGCCAGGCCATTCCATCTTCTAAATTCAACAGGAAGCAAGTGATTGCCAGAGTAGACTACATAGTTGGGTATCAACTCTCTCCCAAACATTTCTTTCATGCTGGATTTCATCCGTTTTTGTAGTGAGATGATCAACAACACCTTGTCCCATAAACCATAGTTCCACTACAGAGGCCCAATCTTGATAACTTTGGGACCCAATGAGTTTCTCATTGGTGATAAGTTCCCTGAGAGATTTAGAACATAGACTTGGGGCAAGAACATCAATGACACGGTTTAAAACTTCGCCTTAGGCCATTGTTACCAGAAAAATGAGAAAATCACTGGAGGGTCGGAAACTAAAGACAAACTAATCTGGAGAACTTGGACAAAAAAGAGCTCACATGCCGGCATGTGGCGCCAAAGGTCTACCAGCATGGGCACGCGTGGGAGCATGCGTGAACAAGCAGTGACTGGAAAGGTTGAGCAGAGTCGCTAGCACTCCTTTAGAAGGTTTGTTGCACCAATTTTGTGAAAGGAGCCCACTATGGTTTGTTGCACCAATTTTGTGAAAGGAGCCCCCAGTAGTGCGCAATAGAGAAAATGGTAGAATGATGAACAGTGTTTGTACTGTTCATCTATAGAAAATCGAAGGAAATTTCAAGCACCAAAAGAAAGGCTCTAATACCATGTTGAGAAAGTGTTAAGAAGCACTGGGGAAATATTGTTCTTGTTCAGTTCATCACTTCATCACACTTTAGATTAAACTAAATATATATAGGCATGCAAAGAAGACACTGGGATAGATGCTTAATAAATACTAGACTGCTCAAGGTAACTACTCCTGATAGAGGCCATGTTGCTAAAGCTAATAGAACTACTCAAGACTACAGTATACAAGATTTAGGAAAAGACAAGAAAGATATCTTCAACAGATCACATTCAGATGTCATCGGTAGAGCCTTTCAAAAGGAGTTGCCACTAACATGAAGAAATCTTCGTTGGATTAAACATGTTTTGGAATTTTTAGTCAATTCGTACTTAATTAGAGTCATAGATTTAGCCTGTATATTGTTCAGTACTACTACAAATTCAAAAGAGAGAGCCCGGATTCTCACAGCCTTTATGTTTCTCACACCCGAAATCTTAATTTCTTGTTTTCTAGATTTTGTTCTATTCATAAAATAGGACAAGATTGTTTATCCATCAATAGGACAGCAGGTTAGGCACTACATCCCCCTCCTCTTTGTACTGATATCTGCTTTTAATGAATTGGAGGGGTGAACCAAACCCCATACTCACCTCATTGGTTGACCTTCTTTGTTAAAAAATAAAAATAAAAAAGTGATCCTGAATCATAAAGGCTCCTTAAATTGGTTATGCATCAGTATAGAGCCAATATACTCCGTATTAAACAATAGGGCTTACAGATTCATGCAGCTGCTCCTGGGGCAATAATTCTGACAAGAATTCTTGAGCAGCTTCCACCAAATTATAAATCATTACACGACCTTCTCGAGCATAAGAATTAGCCTAAAAATGGATATGATCATTGAGGAAACAAATCAGATGGGTAAAAGAGGACAAAATATCAGATGGACATAGAAAAACACAAAAAGGTCCATACTGATCATAAACTAGAAGAAATGTTCCAGGCATAATTCCCATGATCAAAGAAATACCAAAGTTTAGCATTTTAGGACCAATGTACAGTAATGATTTTGTATTCTGTTCCTTGTTCACATAAACCAAAAACCAAAAAAAATAAAAAAACAAAACAAAACAAAACAAAACAAAAACAAAACAAAAAAAAAACAAAAACAAAAAACAAAAACGAAAACAAAAAGACAAAAACAAACAAAGAAAATAATAAAACAAAACAACACAGCTCTTGGTTTTCATTTTAATTTTCTGAACACATTTGCAAAATATGGCTTTAAAAAAATGAAAATAAGCGTTTTTCTGTTTTACAGCAATCTTGTCTTACATATCACTAAAAAACCACCCAACCTCCTCCAACTGACAACATGCAGCACCATCACCCATGCCCAGCCACCTTATCCCATTCCACCTTTGACACCAACCTAATCCACAGCCCCAGCCATCCTACCTCACCTGACATACCCAAAGCAACATTTCCTTCGCTAGATCCAACCAGGCCAACCTCCCTTGAGAGTTGAGACCCCAACACAGCCACTTATTTGAGGATACAGTTATACATATTTGATGATGGTAATTACTGCTTCCTGAATGCGAATTTATTACCAAACCAGAGAACTGTAAAGATGAGAACAGCAGTCTAAATTTGGCAGTGCAAGACCCATTTTCAAAGGGGATATTAACATAAGCTGTTTTTTTAGTGAACCTGTTTGTATATCCTTACTTCAATATAAGAAATCAATATGCTAAATTATCCATGCAATCATAAATTGTTAAAAATCTGTCTCCCTCTTACATTAGACAGTGCTACTTATGATCAACCATTGAAGTTCAGTGTGTAGCTTCATGGTATGCTATTCCCTTTCTGGGCAACAGGCCTGGGTTCAAATCTCACTTTCCCCATGTCTCATTAAACATACGAAAGATAAGTTACTTATGCTTAGCCATAAATTTCATTTCTAAGAAACATGACCTAAGGTGACAAATGCAAAAAAATTGGAACTATCTATACGGTCATAGTCAATCATGTGTATGATGGATAACCATCTCATGCCTGGTCATGAAGCAGCGATAGAAGGTTGTCTGCATCAACTTTTGATAAGCCTTTCTCTGGAATTATTTGCAGCTTTGGGCATTTATAAGGGTACCCAGATCCAAACCTAATGACATAGGGGTTGAGCACTCAAAATTATGCTTGGTATGAGTGGTCAATAAATACCAGAATTGAATTTTACATCAATTAAACTCCAGAAAGTGAGGCCTAACAGCAACTAACCTTACAGAAAGAAGAGCAGAAACATCAGTATCCTCATTCCCCGCATCTTTTGAGTAAGGCCTGTTATAGTATGCATAAAACATTAGTAAGATCAGTAATTAAATAATAATGTATGTGTGAACTGCCCAAGTTAGTATAATAGTATAATATAGAAAACCTGAGCTTGATATTAATTTGAGGAGGTGACTCTGAAACCACTTTAAAGTCCTCTTGAAATATTGCAGACCTAAATATTCCATAAAGCCTCAAGTCAACTTTAAAACACCAATATCAACATAGTTCCATTTTGAAAATAGTAGTTTCAAAGTTTTAATTAAAAGAAGATTTGTTTTATAGAACATCCCATAAGCAAACAAGTATTGACCACATTGCAGTATGCATTTTCATATGTAAGTCTAAAGAACTATAGGCTAAAATCTCTATCCAATTAAATATTTTTAGTGCAATATGAATCTCTGGGGAAAGCACTTCTTATATAAAGTTCATCTTCTGTTACCAATAAAAACTCTTTAGCTCATGATCTTCTCCTGTGACCTTCTGAATTTATTGGAACCAAACACCAGAGACCAAAGAAAGGATTTAGAAAGTAAAGTAGAGAAACAGATAGATTCATTTTTGCTCACTGCTCTCCACAAAACATATCCCCATTCACTGCTTTTCTCCACAGAAAACTATTTAGTCCATGTCCAAAACCAAGTATAATGATAAAAATAATAAAGATCTTAACCAATCTAGCACACCAATAAGGCATTAATATCCTGGTAAGATATCATAAAGTAGTGCATGTGATGATTGATAACAACTTACAAAGAGTCTCATGCCTAAGTATGGTCTAGTAGAATTAATTCATATTTATGACATTGAAATGGCACTTGATAACAGGTCCAACCTCTAAATCCTGTGGCACCAAGCAATATCTATTGTTTCATCCTTTCAGTTTTCAAGTTTTGACCAAATCCACACAGATATGCAGGAAATTTGCAAAGTTATAATATCAAACTACACATGATCCCAAGCCCTCAACTTATTCACCTTCAAACTACACTGAATGAATGAAAGGCTTTAGTCCATTGCAAACAATTTTAGTCGAACATGGCTCAATTAGAAAGTATTCAACCTTAGATAAAGGCCAATGTAACATTTTGTTATTAAAAATTTGTGCCCTTTTTTTCCAATTTCGTTCTCCCACCACACCTATGACACATACAGATGCATACAAAACCACATTACAACTTCAATTTGCACTAAGAAGAAAAGATGGGAGCATAGAGTCCACATGTAATATATTTAACAAACATCTTGGAATTCAATACGCGAGTCATGTAACCACTTACAACGCGGTAAGCTCTGCAATCAACTCAGCGTTATCTTCAGCGAGTGAATTCTGATCTTTGGACAAAGCCTTGCCTTTGCTCCTCCGCCCGGCGCCACCGCTGCCCCTCTTCTTCTTCTTCGAACCCTGCCCCATTGGTTATCTAAGAGAAACGATCAACCCTGACTCCTTCGGAAAAGAAAAACCTTTCCTTGTGAGAGCAAAGCTGAATTAAGAAACATCAGGAGGTACGATTTTTGAACAATAGAGATATTTGATTTACTTTGGTCAGACTGCACGTCTACATCTACATATTGGGCTTATTTGACTCAAACTGACTTTTATTTTAAAAAACTTGAGCAATAATAAATAAAATTGGCAAAAACTCTTGAGCCAATCGTTATATCGTGGACCATGGTGTACAGAGCAATGTGCACTCTTGTCCAAAACAACGTCGTTTCGATGTTAGTGAATGCGGACGTGAATGACTCCAGGAAATTAATTATCTATAATACACATAATCATTATCTAGAATACACATCACGTTTGCCTAGAATACACATAATGTTTGCCCAGAATACACAGAATATTGACACAAAATACACAGAACTCATCTTTCTAACATTCGAATGCACAAACATATCACAACATGTGTTAATAACATGAATACACAGAATATTGACACAAAATACACAGAACTTATCCTCCTAAACATTCGAATGCACAAACGCATCACAACATGTGTTACTAACATGAATACACAGAAGGGTTGTCTAGAATACACAGAATGATTGACTGGAATACACAGAACGATTACCTAGAATATATAGAATATTAACATAAATATACAGACCGGCCGAAACGGTAAACGTGATTTCTAAAAAAAGGGACGGTTAGTTTACAATGCTCAAAACGACGTCGTTTACGTACGTGGTGCACGGTATAATTTGCCCTCTTGAGCATGAGAGGGTTCCTCATACTCATTGCCTTTTTCCTTATAAATATTATATTATTTTCGTAACAATCAACCAATTTATTTATAATTAGTATTACATTTTTTTGACAAAACTTTGTTAATGAGAGGATATAATATTATAGTTGTAATATATTTTTGAAGTTTACATAAAAAAAATCTAAAAATATAATAAGTGTGAATGAAGGTTATACCCTTAATTTATGTTCCTTTTTTCCGTTAATTTTTTTGTACATTATGTTATAAAAGTTGTACTTTACAATATATTAGACAAACATATTCCTACCGTTATAACTTCTGTTATCTTTTCCACTATTATTACCATGCACATGCATCCACTATATATTTTCTTATTTTCTTCAATAATAATAATATATAAACATTATATATTGGAGTTATATGTTAGTTATTTCCTAAAATATAAATATAAAATTTATAAAAATATTTTACATTACTATTATTATTTACAATAATTTAAATATCTAAAATCTAAATAAAATTAAAATTTTAATATAAAATATTAATATTGGGCACTATTTTTTGCGCATTACGCATAAGAAAAACTAGTAGATATAATATGTGTTACTTAAGTTGATTTTAATAATCTAATTATTTATTAATCTTATATAAATATTTATAGAAATAATTATTGCTGCAATATCCGGCCTCTTTTTGAATTCTGAATTCTAAATCATTACCGTTTTCTTATCATCATCATTTTCTTTTCCGATCGAACAATTTGAAAGCTCATTCCTTACCTTTATTATAGTTATGATAGAATGTGCATAAATATTTTAATATAGTGAGTATTTATTTATTTTAAAAATAAATATGTATATGTTTAGCTCTTGTTAGTATACATACATTATTAGTATATTTTTATATATTATACATATATGTAGTGGTCCATATATTTATGTATATTATATATATATATATATATATAGGGTCATGTTCAGATGTGGCCGCGTCTTAACGTGTGAACAGTGCGGCCTCACCACTATGTATACAGATATACATCACTCAGTGTTAGGACATGCACCACACAAATATGCACCGTTAGGTGCACATCACCAAAAAACACACCTCTAGTTATGCAAATATACACCACATAGTGTCAGCAAATGCAACATTAGGGGCAGGGGAGATATGGTGCATTATTTTGGGTGTATGATGTGTTATATGGTGTTTTTGTGTATTTTCATTGTAGTGTGTTTTCTAACATTGAATTGTGCGAACCGCACCGACTGCACGAGAAGGCGCGGCCACATATATATATAACTGACACGCATTTCATATATATAACCTAGATATACATATATATTTAAATATATAACACACTAAATGGGTGTACGTACTTTTTTTTTAAAGGTAAACGTAACTATTCCATTAATTCATAACATAAAACGTTTACATCAACGATCAATGAAATGGTAAATCATTCCTTACAGTCAGACATAGAAACAACTTTTCTAACTATGTTATAGAAAACTTGAATCACAGACTGTTTCATAACTAGGAAGCTATGTTCCTTCAGGGAGCTTAAAGCTTCATCAAAGATCTGGGTATTCGTCATCATTCTTTTTTTGCTCGCCCAGGATAAGATCAACACTTGCCGAAACCAAACTAAACGATTTATGCTAATGAAAATGAAAAGCTCGTGAAAGTAACGAGAGGAAAAATGCTAGTGAAAGTAACGAGAGGAAAACACAATAATAGAGAAAATAAAAAGTGTGTAAAGTCAAAGTAGGGTTGGGAGTTCAAGACTACCAACACAAACCCCAATACCTACCTACTATTATTTTATTCAAAGGGAAAGAAAACTGAAGAAGAAGATCTGGCGGTGGTCGGAGGCGGACGGAACTGCGACGGTGGTCAGGGCGGAAGAAGAGCGAGAGCAAACGTAGAAGGTGACCAAAACCGCCGGCTCAAAGCTCCATTAAAGCTCCGGCCGGAGGCCGGCGGTGGAAGCCGATGGGTGTACGTACTTAGTGAGTTATATATTTAAATATATGTGTATATCTTTTTTTTTTGAAAAACAATATATATGTATATCTAGGTTATATATATATGAAATGCGTGTCAGTTTTATATATATATATATATATATATATATATATATATATATATATATATATATATATANTATATATATATATATATATATATATATATATATATATATATATATATATATATATAAGGTCATAATCAAGTGTGCCCACTCTTTAACGTGCGATCAGTGCGGTCGCACCATTATGTATACAAATATACACCACTCAATGTTAAAAATGCACCACACAAATATGCATCATTAGGTACGCATCACCAAAAAACACACCACTATGCAAATATACACCACACAGTGTTAGCAAATGCACTATTAGGGACAGGGGAGTTATGGTGCATTATTGGGTGTGTGGTGTATTTTTTTGGTGTTTTTGTGTATTTTCATTGTAGTGCATTTTATAACATTGAGTGGTGCATTTTCTAACATTGAGTGGTGCGAACCGCATCGATCGCACCGGAAAGCGCGACCACATTTGAACAAATATATATATATATATATATATATATATATATATATATATATATATATATATATATATGTGTGTGTGTGTGTGTGTGTGTGTGTGTGTGAATTTTATTTTTGGTCCTACTATTATAGGGGGCATTGTCAATTTTAGTCCACCTCATTAATTTTTGTCACTTTGAGACCACTATTATTTAACGTTTGTCACTTTTAGTCCACCGTTAGATTTTCTGTCAAGTTGACATCTAATCGAGGATTTTTTTTTAATTTTTTTTTTTGTCTTTTCATGTTTTGAAGCTGAAAACCTGCTGACTACTAGAAGGGTGACGGAACCTCCGGCTCCGAGTGAACTCAACAGCCTGCCAATTAGTTCAAAACAATTGCAGTATCAGTTCAACACAATTGCAGTATCCGAAAACTGCAGTATCATTTGAGATGAATTGTAGTATCAATTACGAATACAACTGCAGTATCAGTTCACCACAACTATAGTATCATTTGAGATGAACTGTAGTATCAGTTACGGAGATTTACGGGAGCCGTTTCTCCTACTTATTGAAACGACGTCATTTTGTGACAATGGTCCATGGTATAAGTACTGGGTACATAGAGTCCAAGATATAGTTCAACAATTGTTATGGCAATTTATATCGTGGACTACGGTACACAATGCATTGTGGATCCTGGTTCAATACACCAAATTTAACATCATAATGTATAGAGTTTATGTTCATAATACACAGAATTCATATTCATAATATACATGCACATAAGCACAGTATAATGAAAATGAATTAAACACTTAACATAATACACAGAATTCATGTTCATAATGCACATAATTCATGTTCATAATGTATAGTGATGGTGTAAATACGGACCGTAGACGATATAGGGTATCACTAGGTCGGTTCGGGTTAGAACACTTTGGTTAAAGCCCTTTGAGTGAGGTGCTAGGCTCGAGTGGCGTGGCAGTGGGTCAGAAGCTCCCGAGCTCTGCTATAGATATGAGAAACAGCCATAAAGTCATTATCTCCGTCATTAATGCGGTACTTATAGCTGGTTGTTAGGAGACAAATACCGCATGTCCGGCATGGGGGACACGTGGAGTTCATGCACTAGTGTTTAGTGGGGCGGTGACGGGAACGTGCACGTGGTCTTACCTCATGGAGATGCAGAATTAGTCTTAGGCCGGTGGGTCGGTCCGACCAGGGTCAATGGCAATCATCCTTGTAAAGGGCAGACGGTCGACAAATGGGTTGGACGGATCGGATAGGTCGGATACGCAACGAGGTCGAGAAGTGAATCCAGAAGAGGTCGATGATGATCGGGTCTCCCTAGGGGGGTAGCATGGACTCAATACCAATCATCGTTACGGCCCGGTCCTCATGGCATATTCCCTAACATACAGAATTCATGTTCATTATATCGTGTTTATGTGTACGTGTATTATGAACATAAATTATGTACATTATGAAGTCAAATTATGTGTATTGGATCAGGGTTCACAGTGTACTGTGGACCATGGTCCACGATATAACGATTGCAATTGTTATACGGTGGACCATGGTCCAAAAATGGCGTTGTTTCTTTAAGTAAAGAAACGACGATCGTTGTATTTAACAAAAATTTCATATTTGTTATGTGCTCAAAATAATGAAACTATAGTGTATCTAAAAAGAAACTTAATAATATTTCTCATATATTGAGTATATATTATCAAATGAAACTCTAGTTGAATTGAAATAATACTTTTACTAAAATGAAACTACATTATGTATAAAATGAATCTAAATAACATGTCTCACATATTGAGTGCATATTGTCAAGTGAAAAATAACATGTCTCACATATTGAGTGCATATTGTCAAGTGAAACTGTAGTTGAATTGAAATGATACTTTAGTTGTGTTGAAAAAACTGTAGTTGAATTGAAATGATACTTTAGTTGTGTTGAAATGAAACTACGATATATATAAAATGAAACCGAATAACATGTCTCACATATTGAGTGCATATTGTCAAGTGAAAAATAACATGTCTCACATATTGAGTGCATATTGTCAAGTGAAACTGTAGTTGAATTGAAATGATACTTTAGTTGTGTTGAAAAAACTGTAGTTGAATTGAAATGATACTTTAGTTGTGTTGAAATGAAACTACGATATATATAAAATGAAACCGAATAACATGTCTCACATATTGAGTGTATATTGTCAAATTAAACTGTAGTTATATCAAAATGATACTTTAGCTGTATTGTAATGAAATTACAGTGTATATAAAATGAAAATGGTTAACAATTTCACATATTTGAGTGTATATGTCCAATAAACCGTAATTGAATTAGAATTATACTTTAGTGGTGTTGTAATAAGACTACAGTGTGTATAAAATAAAATTTAATAACAGGTCTCACAATTAAAAAAAAAAAACAGATCTCACATATTGAGTGTATAATGTCAAATGAAACTGTAGTTGAAACAAAATAATACTTTAATTGTGACGAAATAAAACTATAATGTATATAAAATGAAACTGAATACGTCATACAAACAGAAGTAATTAGACATAACGGGTGCCGTTTCTTTTAAACACCATTAATTTTGGACTATGATCCACATTAAAATTTGCCATAGTTCAATAAAGCTGAAAAACCTGAATTATTAAAAAGAAAGACATCGAGTATAAAATTGTAATTAAAATGGAGGATGGATATAGAGTGTCATGTTTGTAAAATAATAAAGATAGAAGTATTAAAAAAATTGTGAAAAGATCGTAATTTATTTTGAAACTCTATAAAAAGATATATTTCAAAATAAGCTATTTATATAAATTTTCTCTCTGTTACCAAACAAAACTTATAAATTATTAATAGTTTAAAATAAGTTGAGCGTAGCCTAAGTAATTGAAGTTCCCTCAAGCATATTCAACATTCAACCTTTGATACTATCAAATAATTATTTGTAGTTACGGTATTTCATGTTGATAAAAAAAAAATTAATCATCATAAAATTTGAGTTAAAAGTTTTATATACACCAACACCATAAAAAAATCATGTAATTAGAAAATATCAATTAAAGAAGAGAATAGGCCCGATTTGGTAAATAATTAGCCTATTAGTCAATTTTGATTTATTTGACTACTATTAATTGTTTGACTTGGTTAAAAATCAATGTAAGTGTTTGGTTAATAAGCTTTTTGTAACTCCAAAATACTAAAATTCAAAAGCCTACTCAAAGCAACATTTTCAATTAGCTTTTTGAGAAAAGAAATTATATCAAACGGCTATCATCTAACAGCTAATTTACCAAACACATTTCTACAATCAGCTAATGTTATCAACTAATCATGTTTTTTAACCCAATCAGCTATCAGCTAACAACCATTTATCAAACAGGGCCAAAATGATAAAAGAGGCCCTTAAACTTTAATTGAAAGTGCAATTAGGAACCTGAATTTCAAAAAAAATGCAATTAAACACTCAAACATATCATTTTAGTCCATCTAAACTCAATAACTAGTAATTTACCTGAAATAACCAGTCATCAAGTTTCCAGCGACAATTCCAATGATAATTTCGGAGAAAAAAATCTGGCGACTCTTTAAATTAAAAAAAAAATCCAGCGACTGATGTCTTCTTCACCGGAGAAGGCGCCTTCTCCACTAGAGAAGGCGGACTTCTGGTTGTCTTCTCCACAGGTCGCCTTCTCCGGTGAAGAAGACACCGATCGCCAAATTTTTTTATTTTTTATTTAAAGAGTTACCGGATATTTTTTCACTTAAATTATTGTCGGAATTGTCGCCGAAATTTTGATGACTGGTTATTTCAGGTAAATTACCGGTTATTGGGTTTAGATGCACTAAAATGATATGTTCGAGTGTTTAATTACACTTTTTTAAAGTTCAGGAGCCTAATTGCACTTTCGAATAAAATTTAAGGCCTATTTAACCATTTTCCATTAGAAAATAAATGTCAACACAACCTATAAAATAAAAATAAAAAACTTTTAATAAATCCTTATAATTGAAAGTGGTATAGGCAAAACTACGAAGAGAAGGGCAAAAGTAAAATTAGAGAGGGTTTTTTATTTTATTTTATTTTCCAATTAAAGCTTAATTAGATTAAAAAAAATCTTGTGGATCAAGTTAAAATTGGCTATATTTAAATTTGCATTTTAAACTTCGAAACTAAATTACCAACACACAAAATTTTGAATTTTCACCAATAATCCAATAGCAAATAATGAAGACCAGTGAGGTATACTTGACACTCAAAATGTGTGTACCAAAAACAAGTAAACAAAACAATACTAGAATCAAACCTAATTGGCTTAACAATGGGTTTAGTTCACTAAAAAGCACGCTTTGCTCACCCATTGAATCTTTCAAAATTCATTAATTCCATTATTTGGTTGATGAATAAAATATGCAAAAAATAAAATATGATTTTGATTCCATTGTTTCGTTGATGAAATACAATAAACATTGAAAATGAAAAATTACTATCCACATTGATTTATGCAATAATAATAATAATAATAATAATAATAATTATTATTATTATTATTATTATTATTATTATTATAATCATTATAATAGTATAAACAAAAATAAATTCAAATAAATAGAAAATCTGGTATAGCTTAATACTAGGGTCCCTAATAATAATAACAAGAACAACAATATATTATTATTATTATTATTATTATTATTATTATTATTATAGAATATATTAATATTACATAACAAAAATAGATAAGGATAAATTAGGTATTACAAAATATAAACTATTCATGGAAATAGATCATTCATAGAAATATTATTTCTGGGAATGAAATGACTTACTAAACAACAGAATATGTATATTCCCGTGAATGCTATTCCATTCTTAACTTATTTTGTAAACCAAGCATGTTGTAAAAATTATGGTAATCAGTGGATAAACAACATTGTGGTTGGCACTTTCCATACTTGCAACCTACTTCAAAGAAAACTATTTTTTCATGAGCCATCTTTGAGAAAGTATGATAATCCTAATTCTATTCAATCAACTTTACATGCCTATAAGGAGCTCTCATCAGATGTGCAAGTCACCCCAATTTTAGACTAATTCCTTTTGTGAAATGGCCAAATCAGCTCTCTCCTTGACCTGCCTTTGCTTATATAGTACTGCTTTAGCTACAATTCTAACCTTGAACCCATGCTTTCTCAATGCAAAAACTTTAGAATCTGATGTTCAAGTTCTTAGATCCTTCAAAGACTCGATTGATCCGAATTCCATCCTGCCAGCCTCATTTCTAAGTAGTTGGAATTTAAACTTAGACCCCTGCGAAGCCACAGGGACGCACTTTTTAGGCGTTCTATGTATGACCCCATCTGACAACTCAAGTGGCAGGATATCAGTTATTGATCTTGAAGGGGATGGACTGGAGGGGTTCCTGACACCGGGGATCGGAAACCTGACTGCGCTGACTACATTAAACCTAAGCAGAAACAAGTTCAGAGGGCCAATTCCAGATAGCGTTGTTAATTTGAGGAAGATTACCAGGCTTCTGCTTTCTGAAAATTTCTTCTCTGGCGCTTTGCCTAGATATATCAAAAGGCTCAGGAAGCTGGAAGTTTTTGATGTTTCGCACAACAGGCTCTCAGGTTCAATCCCTGCAACAATCACCGCACTTCGTGAGTTAACTCACTTAGATCTGTCAAACAATGAAATAACAGGCAAAATCCCTGACCTTTCTGGGCTGTGGCAGCTCAACACTTTAGCTCTAAGCAGTAATCAGATTTTTGCAGGTCTACCACCATTTCCTGTAAGGTTAAGAATATTGTTGCTAGGACACAATTTACTTTCTGGCCACATTTCCGCCATAAGTAAGCTTCGATCTCTTACAGCATTAGATCTTAGCGACAATAGATTTTCTGGACCAATACGCCATCAAATAGTCACATTACCTGAGTTGATGCGTATAAATGTTTCAACAAACCACTTCACAAGAATTGAGGTGACCAAGTCGAGTACTAAAGAATCACAACTTCAGGTACTTGATGCACACGGTAATCTGCTGCAAGGCCACTTGCCTCTGAACATAATCACATATCTGAATCTCAAAACAATAAATCTTGGGCACAATAAGTTTTCTGGTGAAATTCCAAAGGCATATGGCCCAAGGTTGAGAAGCGTATGGAGAAATCTTAATCTAGAGTACAATTACCTGGAGGGAACTCTGCCATCAGAATTCATGACCAGAGGAGAAAGAGCAAGGGCTAGCCTTGCACACAACTGCCTCAACTGCCCAGAGCATGTACCATGGTGTCAGGGCGGACAACGGCCAGCTTCACAGTGTAGGAGGAATACTGGAGGTATTATGTGACGGGTTTTGCAAATTCATTGCTCCCCAAACACCAAGAATACGTATAAACACTAATGCATTTGCATAAATTTACTTTTCTAGTCTCAAGAAATAGAACTCTGTAGCTCTAATTAAGTTAATTATTATTACTAACGAAAGAAAAAAGTAGAAGAAATAGTCAAGATTAGAACATAGTAGGTGGATTTTCATTTCTGCTTAAGTTCAGTAGTGATTTTCAACATTTAGAGTATCCAAGGTTCAAAATTCTGAAGAATTTCCTTCAAATGTGATACATATAACATTGCAGCAACATTTCAAAGATACCACGGCGATATCGGAGAGGTCACAAGTAAATGAAACTTTACTTAAAGTAGCCACTGGCCTCCACTATTACCAACCCACACAAAAACAGGGAATTGAGCCAAAGCTATAAAAAGCAGACGGTAATGATGCTTCCTAGAATCATGTCCAGTGATGATAACTCTCTTTGCTGTCTTCACCAAGAATATCCCCATGCATAAACAAGTCCATGGCAATAAGAAATAGTAGGAATGGGGCCAGATAACCCTCCCAAGGACAGCCAAACACATTCCTGCAAAAGTATATCCTGCATATGCAACTAGGTCCAGCAATGGCGCTTCACCACTGGCTGATGACAACAATGACATTTTCAGCAGCAAAACTTGCACAAACCAAGCTAATAATGCTTTAACAAACAACCAATTTAAAGCTTCTGCCGTAAACCTGTCATAAAAAAGAAGCTAACCAATTAGAGCATCTGATTCAACCTCAGAAGGAAACAAAAGATATCAATTTATAAGGAAAAAAATCATGTCTTCACTTTGGAATGAGGGAAGACTAAAGGAGTTTAATAATAGTTTTTAATTACTGCATATTATTGCAATGGGATTGCTAGTGAGCAATAATGGAAGGTATTGAGGGAGCAAGTCGAATACAGAATATTAGCACAAAGAATTGCCACCATCTTGATGCTTGTTATTAAGAAAACAAAATTCAACTGAAATGAAATCAACTTATTAACACACCTGATCTAAAAATTCTTCCTCCAACCTATTTGCAATTCTAGAGCGAAAATATAGTCAATTTTGTGCATGCAAGACTAAGAACACTGTTTTAACACCACGATTATTTGGAGTGAATGGACCAATTGATAGATCAGTCATACACTATGAATCAGATTAAGGGAAATGCCTACTTCAGACTCAACAAACAGCATATAGTTGAGGTAACAATGTTGAGACAAAAATAACAATAAATAATTAATTAAAAAAAAAAAAGTGAGATGTGAAGTTGGATATAGCATATATGTGATTGACTTCTGTTTAGCAGGAAA
Organism: Ipomoea triloba; assembly: GCF_003576645.1. NCBI lineage: Eukaryota > Viridiplantae > Streptophyta > Magnoliopsida > Solanales > Convolvulaceae > Ipomoea > Ipomoea triloba. The sequence continues at coordinate 16,698,423 of NC_044925.1, forward strand.
ATACTTGGATGGCATCCTGCATATGTTTTCACTACAACTGCTGACAGCAATGAGGAAACTGTTTGAAATTCTTACTTTCCAAGCACGCCCAGTGAGAAGCCAGCCAAAACAACATATGTGCCAAAGGCCATTAGTGGAATATATAAATCCGGAGCATTTATATCATACATTGGTGGTTTGTAAGATAACCGGCCTCCTATTGGCTCAGTAATCCTTGTCCAGTGACCCTGAAAGGAAAAGGAAAAGGAAAATGAAAAGAGTCCCCTTAACAAAACTAGAATGTCAATAGCCGTATACCTCCAGACTAAAAGAAAGAGAAACTAGGGCTCACTCTGTGAAGAAATGGAAACAAAACCACCTTCAATTTGTTCCTGATATAGGAGCCATTAACTTGAAAATAGTACTGGGGGTCAGAAAAATACTTGCTTATCTGTCATTTTGAAAAAAAAGAGAGGGTAAAATGGTGATTTAAGGGAAGTTCAGCAGGCAAATATCAAATTAAATTTGGATTGAATTTTCAGCTAAAATAATCATTTCTAAAGTGCAAAACTGGTAATTTCATGACTCTGACAATATCATTTATACAATGTATGGTATTTTTTGCACCAAAAGTAACTGGTACGTCAGAGAGAGAAAAACAAAAGATCAGTTTTGAGTGGTTGTTGAACTCTGTAATATTCAGAAAAATACTGGTTTGGCCATTACCAGAGTTGGGTGAGGTTTAAAATTATCAAGTGGGTTTATCAAAGATCACTTACATGTTTTTTTTATCTTAAGTCAAGTCTTAGGTGTTGATGAAGGGAGAGATAATCAGGTCATCATGTTAGCATGGCAAATAAGGTCATGCATTTTTAGTCAAGTTGAAGATGTCAGATATAGATTGGTTTATTGCATAAAGATAAGCAATTTAATTATTCCAACAATTAAACTGGATAATGATAGATGCAATCAGCCATGTCTTCACTCTGATCAAGTCAACTCTTATCTCAAACATCATAGTTATGCTTCCTTAATTCTAAATAATTTCACTTTATATACTATTTATGCATAACAAAAGAGGATGCTGAAAAAATTGTTTTAGAAAGAAACTTGTTATTGTAGCCCTGTGACTCTTAGACTATATATTTTGAATAATAAAGTGAACCCATCTTCTGAAAACCACAGATGCTTTGAACAAAAAACTTCCAAAATAAACAAAAACATGTATACTATATACATATATGGTCACAAAAGAGGATGCTAAATAAATTGTTTTAGAAAGAAATTTGTTGTTGTAGCCTCGTGACTCTTAGACTTTAGATTTTGAATAAAAAAAGTGAGCCTATCTTCTGAAAACCACAGATAATTTGAACAATTTACAGCTGTAAAGTATTTTATGAGCATTGTATACTTCAGACCATCAAAAGTCTAATACGTCAATGATATATCATAGATAAAAATATTTGTTGACAACAATGGACAAATATGTACTTACATTGCTTTGAACATACTCAGAGCTTGATCCAAAGATCCTGTCTCCATATGCCCCCAGTCCACTTCTAATAAGTCCAGAACTAGCACCATAAAGTTTGTTACCAAATGGATTAGGTTGTGGATTTATCTGTGGTCTTGAATTGCCAGGATGTGTTGCTGAATTTTCATATATTTCCATGGATCTGGGAGGTATAGTAAGCCTTGCTAGTGGCTACCAATGAAGAAAACTGCACAAACAACAGCAAACTTCAGCAGTGTTGTCTTCTATTAACTAGATGAACAGTTGTATAGAATTGTAGAGTACTGAGTACAGCCTCTGTTTGTAAGCACCAATGCTCAAGTCCACAAAATGTTTTAGCCAGAATAAGAGCCTCACTGAACGCAAGAGATCAATGGGGGTACTATGTACTACCAATTTAAATATAAAAGAACAGAGTGAAATAAAGTCACAAAACCAGGTAAAGATAACATTTCTTTGACTTTGAGTACTGATGGAAATACACTGGCATGCCTGCTTCACACCCAACCAGTGACAGAATTTTCTGTTTTATGTTTTGCACCAAAAACCACACAAAAGGAAAAGAGAGGGAGAAGAAGATATTATTGCCACCAGTCCAAGCACTAAACAGCAACCACCACTTGACAGCACTATCACTCATTCCTGCAACTATAACTGGACTACTGATGACCACCATCACCAGATTCTGGCAACAATATCTGCTGTGACTGTTTCCAGTTTCCATAAATCATACTTTATTCTCTTTTACATTCCTTTTTGCCTTCATCTTTTCCAATCAATTCTTGTGATAGTATTGAAATCAATAGATTATCTAAATCAGCTTGATTATCATTGTAGCCATGTGAGAAAGCAAGTGTACACCATCTACAGTCATTGTCTGGATTGACCAGAGAAGAGAGAGGGGTGTTTGCAATTTAGCAGTCTATCCTTTCAAACCTGACTCCTTTTAGTTACAGGAATTCCAAGAGAAGTGTTACCATGGACAGACCATTCATATCATCATTAGCTGCTGTTGGGTGCCAAAAGAGGTGAAAATGCCATAAAAATTGAGAGTTGCTTGATCATAAAAGCTCTTGAATTGATTTGATTAATACAAAGCTACTAATGACTGCTCAACTTCATGCAGCTCCAACAGGCATTGTTAAAAAAGTAGTGGTGGTTGCCGCTTGGGCAGCTGTTGGCAGTCACAAGGCCATAGCGGGCCCTCTATTCTGTGGTGCATTACACTGTACCACAACTCAATAGAAGTGTTTTCCATGCCTCGCATTGACATTGAAATCACATAGTGTGGGTGTTGGAGCAGCACACTGCAACACCATGCCATCTATAATTTCAATTGAAAATAATGGATGAAGAAAGTAGAAAATTAAATAGTTGTTAGTTGACTGGGCCAAAGGTCTGCCATTTGTTGGATGATAGAGACTTTGGTTTTCAACACTAATTTAGCTCATAACATTCCACTGCTGTTTGACTGTAATGAACTGAATGATGCAACTATTTTACCCAGTGTGTGAAGCTTGACGTCATTTAAAATGGTTCCAATGCAAACCACATATCCACAAATGTCAGTCCAAATACAAGGAGTGGAAGAGAGCAGCAAATACACTTCTCTGTTTGTTTGAGAATATCTCCAGATCTCCAACTCTTCCTTTTTGGTTTGATAATAGGAAATTTTGTTGTATGTTTACAGATGTAAGTGGATGAAAATACTTTGGCAAACGCGCACTTTTACAATGCTTCTGGTCTGATGAGGGAAATAGCCTCTACACCTCTTTTACTTGCCATCCACCAACCCCATCTTTCTTTACACCTTACATATCACAAACTTAGGTTTCTCTTGTTATGACCTCAAAACACCCCTATCTAGTTTCAAGAACCTTATTGCATTAATGACTGAAGAAAACAAGTAGTATACAACTTTCTCTACAATATCTTTTACCACACCCTTAAATCAAAATGCAGCAATCCCCTCAAATTTATCCCAAAAAATAAAATAAAATCAAATGCAACAATGCAGTATACGGTAATCATTAATACTAAGCAAACAAAGCAAATAAACATTCCACCTTCACAAGTAGTGACAAAGAAGTTCTGGAATAATTAATTAATTAATGCAAATAAAAATTCACCAAACTCAATTTACCCATATAAGATTGCAACTAAGCACTCATTCTGGTAAAATTTCAAATTTCAAATATTCCAATTACATTGGAGCGGGGTGGGGGTAGGAAGCAGGAATTGAAATTGAATGAACCCATAATTATAATAAGATTTTGGTCCATCCATTGAATCCGACAAGATCAGCATTCCTTAAAAAAACCATTCCAGTACCAATGGAGAAATAGATCATGAAGTTTATAACCGAAAATCAAGGGAAAAACTAGCATTTGGTACTATACAAGGAGATACCTATATACCCATTAATATATGTATACACAAACAGAGAAGCGCAAATATGAATGCTGGGTACCTGTAGTTCTGTACAAAAGCGTCTGAACTGATCTACAAAGGGATTGAAGAAGAGAATGGGTGAGGAGAGTGAGAGCGTTGAGTGGAGGAGCAAGATGTTGGAAAGCAAACTGTGGAAACTGGAAACTGGAAAATGGAAAAATAACTGAATTAAGGCAGTTGTGTATTGTCAGTGGGCACGGGTCACGGGTCGAGTTCGGATCTAAATTCATTACCCAGATTATTTCGGATTGAATTGATTTCTATCCGAATTCGAACCGAATTATGTTAATTTTAAATAGGTTTGGGTGCATTTATTCGGGCCAACTTCGTGTTCGGATTAACCATACTCAAAATGTGTAAATTGAAGATAATAAATCATAAAATTTAATTTAATCTGAACTAAAATTCTAAATCTAGTTTGATAGGGAATATTTCCCAGTTCTACCTCTCGGTATGTCCACGCTCTCGTTTCACGTCGGGTCGAGGTCAAACGGTTCGGGTCAATGTCAAACGACTCGGGTTAACTTCTAGACCTATATAAAGGGCCTTGCCCTTCAAAGTTGGGGCCTTTTGGCTGGCTCCTCCATTCTGTCTCTAGAATATCTCTTTAAACACTAATTAAAGAGATGAAAGGCTCTTTGAAGCCAGGTCCCAGATTTTTCTATGGATTCTTCATATATTTCTACATACATTATATGATGCGATACATACATTGCTATATGCTTGAATACAAAGTGGAATTAATCCATATCAAATGGCGCCGTCCGTGGGGAACCTACAAGAAGCCGTGTTCCTTTTCTTCTGGTGAGACATCTGCGGCAGATTGAACCACCAGTAGCCGATCAGAGAAGCTTGGTGGCGGCTGGACTCTTCTTCAACTGTTTATTGCCTTCGCCCTCTGAAGAAATATCTATAAAAATAAAAATACATTGAGAAAGCAGGGAAGCAAACGCTAGGGATATTTACACAGTGCATGCAAGCTCCCAGAAATACTTACATCAAAATGGAAGCCAGCAGACCATGCAACATCAAGGATGTAGCCATCGCCTCCCTTGGCCGGAGCTCTGTACCCGCAACCTCTCTGCGTCTCTCCTAGCAACAACAAAACAACATCATCTTCCTCCTTGGAGCTCCCATCGGAGTAGACATGCTTCGGTTCAAGAAACATACCTAGTGGTGTTCTTAATGGAGACCAATTGCTCATCATATTCTGCCTGCACTGTCTTCAGGCACTCCAGAGTCTTTCCGCCACCCCCACCACAAACACTTTTTGGAGGTTTAGTCCATATGTTGCTACCAGTACCAAATTATGCTAGTGAAAGTTCTAAACTCAAATGCATGGTTGAAAGCCGGTCATGTTCACTAGTAATGGCAAACCTCTGCTCCAAGACTACCACTAACCACTCTGTCAAGAGTCCAGGTCGGCGCTTCTAGCCTCCAGCAATCCAGCGTCGCCATCTCGCCGTCGCCTGACGCTCCAGGTTGCCTACCGGCTGCCGCCACTACGGGAGCAAGGTGCCCATTTGTGGTCCTCGGACCGATTTTTGGGAGCAAGGTGCCCACTACGACCACGGTCGAAAAAAACGCTATGACTGGAAAGTCGAAAAAAACTACGGGAGTAAGGTGCCCGTTTGGTCCTCGAACCGATCTGTTACGACGGCGGTCGGAAAAAACGCTACGACCGAAAAGTCAGAAAAAACTACGGGAGTAAGGTGCCCGCTCGGTCATCGAGCCGATCTATTACGACCGAAAAGTCGGAAAAAACTACGGGAGTATGGTACCCGCTCGGTCGTCGAACCGATCTATTACAACGGCGGTTGAAAAAAACGCTACGATCGAAAAGTCGGAAAAAAAGTACGGGAGTAAGGTGCCCGCTCGGTCCTCGAACCGATCTATTACGACGGCGGTCGGAAAAAACGCTACGACCGAAAAGTCAGAAAAAACTACAGGAGTAAGGTGCCGGTCGGTCCTCGAACCGATCTGTTACGACGGCGGTCGGAAAAAACACTACGACCAAAAAGTCGGAAAAAACTACGGGAGTAAGGTGCCCGTTCGGTCCTCGAACCGATCTATTACGACGACGGTTGGAAAAAACGCTATGACCGAAAAGTATAAAAAAAACTACAATCTTTGCACCAACGAGGAAGAATTACCCTCGTTTGCTTTTCTTTGTAAATTGTACATGTGTGTTAAGTCCGGTTAGGTCGGCATTACCACCACCGGTGCTATAAGTCCGATTAGGTCGGCATGGCCACCATTGGCACTATGAGCCCGAGACCATATCTCGGCATAAGCCCTACATAGTAGGCAATTGAGCCTGGTTAGGTCGACATTACCACCACTGCATTGTAAGCCCGATTAGATCGGCATCGCCATCACCGGCACAGTTAGCCCGAGACTAGTTCCCGACATTAAGCCCTGCGAGGTAGGCAATTCAGTCCGCCAGGTCAGCATTCCGCCCCGGACAAATCCAATCACTTTGTTGGAAAATTTGAATCTCAAAATCGAGATTAGGTTCGACCTCCCTACCATCCGGTCGCTAGATCGGTAAAATTCGACCCCTAGATCAGTAGAGTTCAACCGACCCTTATAGTCCAAAGACTGTGCTTAAGGTTGTGCTCTTTTTTCCTTAGCTAAGATTTTTTTCCATTGGGTTTTTTCTTAGCCCGAGGTTTTTAACGAGGCAACCAGCACAAGTCACGGACTATATGGTCAGCTTTCAGCCCGAACCATTCCTCGTTGGCGCTTAAAGTTGTGCTCTTTTTTCCTTGGCTATGATTTTTTTCCCATTGGGTTTTTTCTTAGCTTAAGGTTTTTAATGAGGCAACTAGCGTAGGTCACGGCCCTTAAAGGCCATTGTTCCAGCCCGAACCCTTCCTCATTGACTCAGCGTCAGGGCACGGACTGAGGGGGCTACTTGATAGGGAATATTCCCCAGTTCTACCTCCCGGTATGTCCACGCTCTCGTTTCACGTCGGGTCGAGGTCAAACGGTTCGGGTCAAGGTCAAACGACTCGGGTTAGCTTCTAGACCTATATAAAGGGCCTTGGCCCTTCAAAGTTGGGCCCTTTTGGCTAGCTTCTCCACTCTGTCTCTAGAATATCTCTCTAAACACTAATTAAAGAGATGAAAGGCTCTTTGAAGCCAGGTCCCAGATTTCTCTATGGATTCTTCATATATTTCTACATACATTATATGATGCACTACATACATTGCTATATGCTTGAATACAATGTGGAATTAATCCATATCATAGTTGATAAAATGAAAAGTTAAATACTAACACTTAATTACAAACAGTGGCCAATCTCTCCAAAACTTTGTTAATATAGGTTTCCTGCGATAGACCCAGAATGCCCCGTGACCTATCCCTATGAATCTTTATGCCAATGACAAAAGACGCATCACCCATATCCTTCATATCAAAATTTTTGGAAAGGAATTATTTCACATTGCGAAGCATTCCCACATCATTAGCAGCAAACAGGATGTCATCCACATATAACACAAGGAAACATATTTTACTCCCACTGACCTTCTGGTATATACATTGATCTAAGATGCTTTTGACAAAACCAAACGAAGAAATGACTCCGTCAAACTTAATATACCATTGGCGGGAAGCTTGTTTCAAGCCATATATGGATTTCCTAAGCCTACACACCAAATTCTCACCACCCCTAGAAGAGAAACCTTCAGGTTGTTTCATATAAACTTCCTCTTCTAGATCACCATTTAGAAAAGCAATTTTCATATCCATTTGTTGCAACTCAAAATTAAAGTGTGCAACTAAAGCCAGAATGACTCGAAGAGAATCTTTTTTTGATACAGGAGAAAAGGTCTCCTTGTAATCGAATCCTTCTTTCTGAGTAAATCCTTAAGCAACGAGTCTGGCCTTGTATCTTTCAATGTTACCTAATGAGTCTCTTTTGGTTTTCAAAACCCATTTACAACCAATAGGCTTGGCCCCATTAGGTAACTCAACAAGGTCCTAAACTCCATTACTCTTCATGGAATTCATTTCACCTTTCATGGCTTCTAACCACAAATCAGACTGGGCACAATTTGTGGCTTGTGAAAACGTGTTAGGATCATTTTCGACTCCAATGTCATTTTCGACTCCAATGTATTTCGAACCAATGGTTCAGTCTGTATCGGTTCAGGAACTTGCTGTAAATCCTAAATTGGATCAACCATTGGTTCGAAATATGATTCAGGAGGTTGCTATAAGTCCTGAACTGTTTCTTCCAAAGGTTGAGTTTCAATAGCTTGTGGAATCTCAACGGTGGGTTGTATAACCACAGGCGGGACTGAAGGCTCGTTGTGTATAAGTACAACTCCGTTAGATGATGTAAAAGGGCGAGAGTCAATATGATCAAAGAAAGGAACTAGGTCCTTAAATCGATCTCTCCCATTGATCAAGTCATCTTCAAGAAATTTAGCGTTTCTTGATTCCACTATTCTAGTAGTATGTGTTGGACAATAAAACCTATAACCCTTAGAAGATTATGCATATCCAATAAAGAAAGCACTAATAGTCCTCGGGTCAAGTTTCTTTTCACGTGGGTTATATATCCTCACCTCAGACGGAAATCCTCAAATATGCATATGATGCAAACTCGGTTTCCAACCTTTGAAAAACTCAAAAGGTGTCTTGGGGACAGCCTTGGTCGGAACACGGTTCAATATATACGTTGTCGTCTTAAGTGCTTCGGCCCATAATGATTTTGGAAGTGTAGAGTTGCTTAGCATATTCCGCACCATGTCCAAAAGGGTATGATTTCTTCGTTCAGCAACACCATTCTGATCCGGAGAATCCGACATGGTGTATTGGGCAACAATCTCACGCTCTTGAAGAAATTTAGCGAACGGACCCAAAGCTTGTCCATTTTCTGTGTATCTACCATAATATTCATCACCTCTATCTAACCTTACTATTTGTATTTGCTTCTTGCATTGGTTTTCAACTTCAGCCTTAAACAGTTTAAAGACATCCAATGCTTCATGTTTATGATGAAGTAAATACACATAGGTAAATCTAGAAAAATCATCTATAAAGGTAATGAAATATTTCTGATCCTGCAAATCCATGTCAGGACAACATATGTCAGTATGAATTATCTCTAACAATGTTGAACTTCTGTTGGCACCTTTCTTTGACTTGTTAGTCTGCTTGCCTTTAATGCAGTCTACACAAGTCAAGAAATCAGTAAAATCTAAGGTAGAAAGTACCCCATCTTTAACTAATCTCTTAATGCGTTCAATGGAGATATGTCCCAATCTCCGATACCATAACATTGAAGAGATTTCGTCAATACTACACCGTTTGGTGCTATTTTGAACATGTAAGGAATCACAATTTGTATCATTTTGTAAGTGGAGGTGATAAAGACCACCGGACAATATACCATTTCCTACACAAGCAGAATTATTATTAAATAACTTAAAAATCTTTTCTGAAAAATTGAAACTAAAACCCAAAGGTATAAGTCTAGAAATCGAAATCAAATTTCGAGCAAAGCTTAGTACATAAAATGTTCTCTCCAATACTAAAACAAAACCAGTATCCAACATCAAATTGCACGTCCCCACGGCTTCGACTGGCGAGCCCATCTTGTTCCCTGAAAAGACGTTCCGCTCATTTGCCTTCGGTGGCAGATTTTGCATATCAACCAATCCACCAAGAGTTAGTATTAACATCTGACATATTGGCCTCAAAACAAACAAAGGAGGGAATTTTACCTTTCTCATATCAGGAGGAAATTTTAATGTGGATTGTTGAACCAGAACCAATCCACCAAGGAAATTTTATGGTTGGTTGAGGTAAGTGTTGGTACGTCAATATTCGGGACAGTTGCGATAGTTGCTGGAAAAATTTTATAAGTTCATTAAAATTAGAGGTACTAAGGAACTGAAACACATATTTTACCAATGTAAATTTATGCAAGAGATAGATTCAAATGCCAGAAAAATTACTTCTGAGCTAAATTTTTAGGCAAACTGAACTCATCAAACCAAACAATAGAACTTGAAAATAAGGCACGATTTGGATTTTTGGATGTTTTATCCTTAATGATAAAACACCAAACTATATACCAATTCATAATCCCTGTGGGCAAAATTATGAACATAGTTTGGCATTTCATCCTAATTAATCCTACAAATACAACAAACTTGCCTGTGGGTTAAATTTTGCCATATCGCATAGAATTAATTACAAGGTTATTGCCAATTCTTTATATGAGTTAAAGACAATTTACGCAATTAAAGATGATGTGGCTACTCTTTTATTTTAAAATGAAGTGAACTATCTTTTTAAGATGCTTTAATGTGCTTTAAAGTGCATAAGTGGAGTAAGAATGAAAGAGTGCAATAATATGCTTAATCTATCCTTAAAGACACTAAATTCACCTAAAAGGCACTATATCGTGCATAATAGGCATACAATTCAGACCTAAAAGGCTCTAAATTTATATTTAAACGTGTTTTTAATATGCATAATTATAACAATCAAATAATTAGTGCAATAAACATAAAAAGAAAAAAACATTCTCAAATTATGCATATCATAACTCAATACTCCATAATTAAATTGTAACACTTAATACAATTTAAATTGAAAATTTAATATTAAATTAAAAATTCAAACAAATTGAAAGCTTAATAATTTTTTCAAAAATTGAATAATAATTTAATATTAACTATAGAAAAATTTCAATTGGATGAATTAATAGAAAAATTTCAAATATGATGAAGATTATTAGAAAAGAACTTAAGCAAATCCAAGCCAAACAGGCCCAGAATAATTATTATATTTTTAGTAAGGAGCCTAGGTACCCGGCCCAATATATTCATCATCTTCCTAAATGAATAAACCTATGGCAGTGGCAAATTATTGTTTGGACCATGGTCCACATAGTGCAGTGTGGACCATAAAAAAAGTACATTTTTAATATACTAAATGTACATTATTTGTGTACTGAATGTACATTATACAATATAATGTACATTCAGTATACAAATAATGTACATCCCCTGAATACAATGCACGTTTTTAATGTACTAAAAGTACATTATTTTTATAATGAATGTACATTATTTGATAATCCACACAGCTGTGTGGACCATGCTCCACACAATAATGAATGTACAGCAGCAGTAACATCACAGAACTAGAACAACAACAGCAGCCATGGACGAACAGAACTAGAACAACAACAGTAGCCATGGACGAACAGAACGGAACAGAGGCCAAGGTCGCCGGGAACACGTTACAAAATGTTGCTTTGGAACTGGCTTCTCCTCAGATTACTCACCCTCAATGCTTCCTTTGAAGGAGATAATGGAACCGCATTGTCTATTAGAATGTGAATACAGTGAATAGATGAAGATGGAGGAAGTAAGCAGTGACTGGAAAATGGTGAACTACATTGATTAGAATCTGTCCTTACAGTCTAATAATACGGAGAATATATACAAGGATTAAAGTGATTACAACTAATAAGCAACATAAAAGACGCATGTGCCCTCTAACTATATCTACTCTTCTTTGCTGGCTGGTAGCTACGGTATCCTCCAACACCCCCCCCCGCAAGCTGGACATGCAATGCTTTGTATGTCCAGCTTAGAATAAAACAGAGAAAGGGAATATAGGGGAGGACTCTGGCCTTGACAAAACCAGTGCCATCATCTGGAAAGGGAATATAGGGGAGGACTCTGGCCTTGACAAAACTAGTGCCATCATCTGGAATTTTTTTTTTTTGTATCAAGCACAGATCATAGGACCTTTCTCACTAGCTTCTGTTTTTTGAATCTAAGTCACAGCCAAAGTCAATTAGACATTTGAGAATAGTTGAAAAAACCCAGGCGTACAACCATATCCCATATGTAAAGGGCAGAGTTCAGTTTTCCGGGTGACTCCACATGAGCACCACGTTCTAAAAGTACCTTGACAGCTCCTTTGCCTCGGTTCAGTAATGGAGTTTTCTAGCATTAAAAAAAACATGGCATGACTGGAAAGATTCCAAAAACACCAATCCCAAACTGAGTACAGTATGCACATGATCAACAATTCTCTTATCAAAATCATCACCACCAAGATGAATATCTCCAGGAGTATACAACACCTCAAACACGCCATCACCAACCTCAAGAACTGATACATCAAAGGTTCCACCTCCAAGATCAAACACCAATATTGTTTCATTGTTTTTCTTTTCAAATCCATAAGCTAGTGAAGCATCAGTAGTTTCATTTATAATACGTAGAACCTCTAAACCAGCAACCCGGCCAGCATCCTTAGTTGCTATTCTTTGAGAATCATTAACACGAATTGTAACAACAGCCTGTTGGTCCCAAGGGGATGGGGTACAAGTCTAGAGGGGGGAGGGGGGTGAATAGACTTGTATAAGATTTTGCAAATCTTTTCGACCTCTCGTGTGTATTGAACTCAGGATGTTTAGGTTCGATACCTCACGAGGTGAAGACAAAGTTTTATGCGCAGCGGAAAAGTTATCCCCTTTTAGTTAGCACGAGTTTGAGTTAGTTAGAAAGGTGTGTTTATATGCAGTGCAATCGAGAGGTTAGCGAGAGATAAATACATAAAGTAAATGCGAGAGAGATTTTTAAGTGGTTCGGCCAACCCGCCTACGTCCACTCTTCTTCCAGAAACTCCCTGGAAGGATTGCACTAAAACTTCCATTTTTAGTACAATATCGAGCGCTTGAGCTTTGATCACGAAGCCCGCCTCAAGCCTCAGGTTTTTCGCCCCGCTTCTTGTTACTCCACCTATCGAACACTTGAGCTTTGATCACGAAGCCCGCCTCAAGCCTCAGGATCTTCACAAGACAGCTCCCAGGTTACTCCGCCTCTCCTCAGGTTTTTCTCCCCGCTTCCAGTTACTCCACCTCTCGAGCACTTGAGCTTTGATCACTAAGCCCGCCTCAAGCCTCAAGATCTTCACTAGACAGCTGCCAGGTTACTCCGCCTCTTCTTGCTTAATCCAAAGCAAGGACCTTTGGTTGTCACAGTTGAATGTAACAAGCTCCAATCTGACCAAAAGCTATCGTTGAATCAACTTCGATGTAGAGCAGCTTCGGTCACCTTCTAGATGTGTATCAGTTTAAGCTTTGTAACTCTCTCAAACACTAAGATGTGTTTTTCTCGCTATTTTGAATATCAGGATGATATTCCAGATTGAGCACTAGCACTTGAACGTTTGAATTAGACACCTCTTAAGATTTTCAGAATGAACTCACTTCTTCTGACCAAGACTTCTTCCCCCATTTTTTAACTTGTGTCTTCACGTCCTTTTTATATGAGAGTTAAGGAATAATTCCGTTGGAGGGAAAATTATTCCGTTTGAAATTTGTCTCCCATGCTGTGTATGGGTCTTGCATCTTTTCAGCATTTTTCATGGAGTAGTGGTCTTGTAACTTGAACCTTTTGTTTGATAGTGGATATTCCATAATCCACTTTCTTGAGTCCATGCTCCACTTGCTACTTTTGGTACAAGTTACTCTTTTTAAATTCCCATTGATCCTCGTTCTAGGGAATAAGACCGACTTTGGATTAGTGCACCTTCTATCCGTTTGTTGTGGAATTCTGATGTGGCATCCACTTCTGGCACCTCCTTAATATTTTATCTCCATGATATTCTTCTTCTCCAAACTTTATTCATGCTTCCTGACTGTCATTTAACCTTTTGGAGAAGTGTCAGTTTATCGAGACCAAAGATGATGTCTTGAACTGGATTGTTGTATCGAGAGGTCCTACCTCTCGAACTTTGCTTATGTCTCGAACTGGATTGTTGTATCGAGAGGTCCTACCTCTCGAATTCTGCTTATGTCTCGAACTGGATTGTTGTATCGAGAGGTACTACCTCTCGAACTCTGCTTATGTCTCGAGACTTAGTTGATGTCTCGCAGACCCTTATTCCTCCAGTGTCGTCTCGTGCCTTCTACTGATCTATCTATGAAATTACAACACGAGTCTTCTAAGATGTTCATACAAGTTTACCTCAAGCTTAAATATTTTCCGAGTTGAGCTCAAGTTACCCGGTTGTATTTTTGCTCTTAGTTTACTTGTCGAACTTACATTGATTCCTATCTTTCGAGACTTTAGGGGATTCTAAATTACATTTTTGGTATCATCAAAACCTAATACATTATGTTCCTAACACAGCCTTGGTAACTATGTCATTCAAAAACTTTGATGCATTATCCACAAGCTTTCTCAAGACCTAAGCAGAGATTTCTTCAGCAGCAAATTGCTTGACAATAACCGGCCACTCAAGCGTCACCTTTCCATTAATCACATGAATCTTCCTTTGCTGAAAATCAGAAGGCATGGAATTAACCTTCCACTGTGGCTTAACATTGAGAATCTCATCTTCCGATTTGGCCTGAACTTTAACTTGATTATTCTCATGAAATAGAAGAACTCCACTTCTGGATCCAAATTTGGATTCATCATTAGCACAATCCAAATTCGCACTGCTCAGATTATTCACAGGCTTATCACCATATTCTTTCTCAAACGTCTCAATAACATGCTTGTCAATTCCTCCAAGCTGGTAGATCAAGTGACCAGTAGTGATCGACTTACCAGAGTTAACATAGCCAATGATCGCAATGTTAACGTGAGCCTTCTCCTTATCCATCCTATTTAACAAAAATAATATCGAGATGCAATGAAAGAGAGAGAGAGAGTGCGGCGGCAATGACGAACCTGCGACGGCTGCGGACTTTATTCACCACCTTGAACTCAACGAACACTCTGTCCGAAATCAATCCGGATCTGCTCCGATTGAAAATTGTAAACTGAGAACTGATGAGCACTTTGCTCAAACTTTGAATAAGAATCGCTGGCGATCTCCCAATGCAAACTGAATCAAACAAGGGATTGACGAGCACTGCGCTCGATCTCTTCACGGATCTGCTCCATGAAGCACGATCGAAGGCTGTAAACAGAGGACTGGTGAGCACTTTGCTCAAAACTTTCACGAATCTGTTCCGTGATGTACAATTAACGAGCACTTTGCTCGAACACTTCGCGGATCTGCTCCACGAGCTACTACTCGCGATAGAGGGGGAGAATTTGAGCAACATTGTTGTTGATTTAGTGAAGGCGACGGATTGAAGCATCTCGTAGAATCGGCCAAGCTGTTTGCCGATCTCGGAGCGCTCCAACTTGAAGGAGGCGAATTCCTTTGACAACATTCCTAATCTGGTCCGATAACTGAATAGGGGATGATAACACCGCCTCGATTCGTTTCTCTTTAACGGCCGACTGCGGTGCCGATGCTGCCATCGTCGATGAACAATCGATTGAATTGCTCGAATCAATGGATCCCCCTTCAACTTTGTTACTCCTCTGCGGAGTAACGATCCTCTGCGGATCTCTTGTTGCCGGAGGCGAGCGAGCAGGTGAGCGATCTCCAGGCGTCGTCGACTCGCCGGTGTCAGAAGCTGCGGCGGCATGACTTCCTCACCGGCGCTCTGATACCATATTAGAATGTGAATACAGTGAATAGATCAAGATGGAGGAAGTAAGCAGTGACTGGAAAATGGTGAACTACATTGATTAGAATCTGTCCTTACAGTATGATAATACGGAGAATATATACAAGGATTAAAGTGATTACAACTAATAAGCAACATAAAAGACGCATGTGCCCTCTAACTATATCTACTCTTCTTTGCTGGCTGGTAGCTCCGGTATCCTCCAACATTGTCTGGGAACTACTCCGTCGAAGCATCAAGAGCAAGTGTTAGCGACGGCAGCAGCAAGTAGAGATCCGCACATGTGTGTCTACAAGAATTGGAGCTCTTGAACCAACATTGGACCCTCCGATTTTCCCATGGAAATGGGTCGTGAAATTAGTGTGTAGAAATCTTCTTGAGACCGGGGGAGAAGCAGAGAGGTTGCATATATGGTCTGCCGCTGGAGTTGGACTTCATGAACACCGTCTCCTACTGGGTTGCTTTGCATGCCGTCAGGTTGGCAAAATCAGTACATAAATGGATTTGCAGTTTGGGTTATGAGCTTGAGAGTTTCTTGATTAAGCTCTATGTTAAAAATCATTTTGCACGTGAGGATTGATATTAGTTCCTCTCCCCATTTTTGACATATTTCCCTTAAAATTATCTGCCACTTTCCTACTTGCCGGACCCAATGTGTTGTTGAGAAGTCCTGCCTCCCAAAGTTAAAGTTTCCCCCATGCAAATGACAATACCTTCCCAGTGGAAAAAAGTGAATAGAAATTAAATACATGCGTTGTTGCTGCAGGTCGAAATTATGTTAGAAACTGCAGGTCGAGAGATGAATCGGGATGGAGAACACGAACCTTTGCTCGGGTCCCCATAGACGATCCCATTTGATTGTACAAATTACCTTATGTACTTGGGTGTATAACAATATATGTAAAATACATACTAGATGAGAGAATTTAGCTCAAAGAAGTCATTTTATTTATTGCTCTTGAATCATCTAAAGAGAATAGAGGGAGAATAGCTTCTTGGGTCTTTTAGAGAGAAGAGAGGGGAAAAAAGCCCCCTTTCATGAAGGACTAAGGTCCTTTATATAGAGTTCATATCCGTACCTAATACAGAATACATGATAGGGAAAATACCTCGAATATACCGTCTTATGTTTTATCATCTTCATTTTCTTTTTATAGATTTAGTCAAAATTTTTTTTTAAAAAAATTATGTATATAGCATTCACATAAATTCAAAAGTGCCCAAGACCTTGCGATCTAGTGATATCTTATTGCACTCTAAGTTCGAGTTTCAGTGGAGGCGATACTGATTCTCTATGCCAATTATGAACAAGTACTGCATTGAAATAAAGTCGACTAAAAAATATTCACATAAAAGTCGTATCGCTACTTTTTTGCTAAGTTCAAGTCATCAAGTGTATCATTTAGCTAATATTTTTTTTTTTTTTTTTAACCCATATGCCAAGAGAACAATTGTTACTACTCCAAATGAACTAGAGAGTATAAATAAGCCAGGTCAAATTTGTTGGACTCGATCAATCAATGATGTCTATAATGAATGATCAATCAAAAACAAAGCAAGCATAAAAATACAATAACTTAAACTGGAAAATTAAGCTCACAAAACTAACCTAATTAAGAATTATAGGAATATTACAAAACAAAAATTAAATAAAATAAAAATAGAAGGGGAACCTCATTTAGGCATTTCTATACCCATAATCATCAACCTAGAAACAAGCCTTGTGCATAGACTTTAAGGACTCTACATTTTATCTTTGTTATTTTCTGATTTATCATTTACCAATGGAATCGTCTCCATCTTGCTTCTGGGAGTACGAGGAGTCTCCTGTGTTTGTTGTGAGATCAGCTGTCTCACGTACCCATAGAATGTACATCCTATCAGTGTCACCGTGCACCCAATGGCATTCAAGGCTGAAATCGGGTTTCTGAATATCAACCATGAGCAAGTAACCGCAACTGCAACCTGTGAAGGTAGTAGGTACAGCAGGGGAATGTTCTTGTTAAAGACAAGAATACAATGATCAGCATTGCACTTAATAATCAAGATTGGTGGTTATGTGGGCAACTAGATGCGTACAAGAAGTGCGCATGACAGTCTATGAAAATAAGTAACACATTTTTGAGTGCTTGAACCGACGACCTCAAATTCATCAATGTGCTTTCTTGGCCACTAAAACAAACCAATTACAGCAAGTTTGGTTCACGGAATAGGTTTGGAATGGAATGGCATTCCCAGTAACAAGCCTACTATGTTGTTTGGTAATGTTTTTTGTTCCCAGGAATTAGCTATTCCCCTTACAAGGGGAATAGCGATTCCACGGGTCCCCCTGATATTAGGCTATTCTTGATTTCTCGGGAATAGCCTAAATTTGTTATTTAGGTCCACAGTTTTGCTACTTCTAAGCTATAAATTAGTTCAAGTTCAGCATGCAATTCTTTCTTCACATGTAGTTTCAGTTGAAATAGAACAACATGTACCAGAAAATCTGAAAATGCAATAGGAGAATAGAGGTCGAATGTAACCTTAAGGTTTCCAGCAACATTAAATGTGACAGCAGTTGTAGAGTGGATGACGTAGAAGATAGAGAAGTTGAGGCAGAATGCCAGCACTCCGGAGCCAATAATGATAGCAAGTGACGGAAGAAGTACGGGGTGACTGTTTAGCCATTCAATGACCCCGGATCCTTCTAATACTAAAGCTGGTACTGCCAAGATCATTGTTGCATAAGGAGCCATGTAGAATACCGTATTTATGCTAGAGTAAAGTAAATCAATGTCAGTGAACAGGTATCATTAACACAGAAGAAAACTAGATAACAGGCAATGACAATTGAAGAAATTATAAAGAATCATGTTCAATAGGGTATTAGAAGTAAAGCAATAACCTAAAAAGGCCAATACATAAATAGAACCTACTGAATACAAAACTTGTTAGGAACTGAAAGAAAAGGCAACCTTCACATTAAGTTTCAGGTATGATGACTAGCTTGTCTTTTGAGAAAAAGTTGAAAGGGAGAAAGCAATACACAGAATGCAAATTTTGATGCAAGAATCTAGAATATTTCAATGCGTCACAACTCACAACAGAAGCCTTTCCATTCATTTCCTTGTGCAATCCATGCATTCGTTTTGATGTCTTTCATAAAGTGTCTAACTTGTACCACCAACACTTGCCAACACCTAATATTATCAGGTCAAAGGGTCTTCTCTCTTGTGAAAGTGTCAGCCGTAAATAACGTTCAATAATACAAGTCAACCAAAACAAAAGTTACAATCTTGTTTTTTGACTTCAAACTGATACAAGTGAAATCAACCACATACAAGGAAAAACAGAGACTAAATTTTAAAAGAAAAAGGCCAAAGCTTCACCAAATCCCTGATGCCTTCTTCAGATCTCTAAACTAATACTCCCTCCATTCCAAAAAGGTTGTCCTATTTTATGTACACATATAGCTAACTCTTTGGCTTCTATTAGAAAGGTAATATTACAAAGTAGAATTGTTTGTGGTGTTTATTTTAAGAATACAAACAACACTGGGCCATAATAAAAAGAAACTATGGACAACGTTTATGGGACAGAGAGAGTCCTATGCCAGAAGATTAAGTTAGTTTGAAAACTCCTAACATTTTATTGTTCTTGGTTTCATCCAAGTCTCCTTAATCCTTTCTCCGATGTTACCTTTACATTTGTTTCCTTCCAATTGTCCAACATCAATGGTAAGACGTAGAAAAGCAGATGGCACTATTGTTTTAACCAAACACATTACAAAAAGCACTAAAATAATTAATTTTTTCAAAATTTACTCTTCATGTCAGAGGCTGCCAAGTTTTGTAAAGGAAATGTTAAATAAAAAAATATAAACAAATAACAACAACAACAACAATAGTAACGGTGAAAAATTTTCAAGTATGTCCGTGAATATGTCCAAAGTAAGAAGTAAAATATATAACCAAACATTATCTAGCATATAGCCATATAGGTCATTCAAATTGTCAAAGTTAAGTAGTATAGAGTATAAAATAATAAGAAACAAAGAGTGTTCCTTTTGGAAAACATTGCAATATGTAAACAGATCTTGAATTTGTACAAGTCCAGTAATTTGACTTTAATATGTTACTGATATTAAAAGGACTCATAAAATTCTACCAGTTAATGACATAATCAAGGAGATTACGGCATGGGAGAAGAGAGCTATTTTCATTTTCACTGAAAGAGTCAAATGTTCTAATATTTTTAATTCATATTTTAACTTTGGAAATCAAACAAAGCCTCCAAAGTAATGGTTCAATCCAAATAAATGAATGCATGTGTAATAATGTATAACAAAATCTCTCCATATATAATCAGGTGTGCTAATTTGTATATATAATAAAGAAATACAACCTGTGAGTGCTACAAAGACACTAGCATTCATCAACATCAAAGAAAGGAGAAATAATGAGTATTTTATTTTTCTTCATGGATAAAAATGATAGTGACACTGATCCAATGTAGAACTTACATTTTGAGATGTATGAAAATTATCAAGTATTCCAATCATTGGATCATAAGGTAAAGTTACTGAAGTTACTTCAACTCTAATAATCATAATAATTTACATATGTATCATAATAACTATGCTTTTAACCACAGGGGAGCAGTGTCAATATTTTGTCTGGACAAGGGGTACCAATTCAGTCATGTAGCACATGTAATCTTCTATCCTTACTTGCATTGAACGTTTTCAGTGTATGCAAGCATGTCATCTTCCTGATCAGTTTATTGAATTTTCTAAGTTTGAAATCTCCCTCCTTAATTATCACTTCTAAATTGGATTTCTTGATAGATTCATCAATATCTAAAGGTGTTATAAAATTAAAAAAAAAAAAAAAAAAAATAAAAAATAAAAATAAATAAATAAATAAAAAACCACACTGTCCCATGTTAAAAACAATCAAAGGCTCTGGTATGTACGAAACTACGTGCATGTGCATACACACACTGGGAGAGGAGGGGACAGAGAGAGAGAAAAGACCTGTCAAATTTGTACCCATGCAGCAGAGACTCAGCAAGAATAGTTTTGGTAGAAGTAGCAAGACAACCAACTAGTGCTGCACAGAACCCAAATATGTTAAAACTAAGCTCAGTGACTGAAGTTAGGAGAATTCCTCCAACAATGGGAATCAAAGAAGCCCAGATTCGCCAGTCAAAGTGCTTTCCCCATACTAGCCACTGCAAAATAACTGCATCAAGCATATTGTAGTTAGAGGAAACAATGCAATTGATGATGATGATGACAATGACGACAATAATCATAATCATAATAATAATAATAAGTTAATAATAACAACAATAAGTTAAATAGTCACCTGTAGTTGCAGGTGTAAATGACTTTATGGTTTGCATAAAGGAAATGGGGATGTATCTCAAGCTCACATTCCCTAATACAATGTTGATACAGAAGACAAATGACATGGGAAAAATCCTTCTCCAGCGATCCTCAGGGTCAACCACAATAACTGGCTTAAGCTTTAAGACTTTGATTACTAAATATGCCCCAATAGCCGAGCAAATAAAATGAATGCAAGATACTGTCAAGGGAAACTTAAAATCCAGTTTCTGTAACATGTTTTAAAAAAAATAAAAATAAAAGATAAGGACATAATGCTAGAAAAGTGGAAAAGAATACAGAAAAGTGTTTACAGTTCTGCATTCATATATGAAATTAGCTATTAGACCATTAGGGTATTAATAAACCAATTATAAATAATGTAATGCAGTAAGTTATTGTTCCATAGGAAACCTTTTACATATGCAAATTATTCTAACAGTAGAAAGAGGAATAATTGTCATGTTATTGTACAAAACTAGGAAGGGTCTAGAATGAATACCAACTCATTGACCCCAGCAGAAGCTCAGATCAACAATGTTTTATCTACCTTATCAACTTTATTATAGGTGGGTGGGAAGAATGTAGTGTTATCTGATTCAAAAGGTCTTGGGAATGTATTACACTGGAATAGAATGTTTTCTTCTAAGCTAAGTTTTACTAGTATAGGGGAGCACAAAGCTCTGGCAATTCTGTAAAATGATCCAGTCAAGATTGAATATTTAGTCAACTCCGAATATGAGTATTATGCATACTGGTTAAAGGAAGGAGAGATGCATAAAAGAGCATCTTTGATATTATTAGCATTATGTATTTTATAAATTAAAAGCTGTCAATTTTGTTTTTCTACTCAGAGAGAAATTCCTAGAAGTGATTCAGGCAATGTAGGAACATCTGGAATTGTCTTCTGGTTAACTTGCAAGAAAATATTAGGGAACAATAGTTCAAGAATGTGTTTCACTTCCAAGTGATTAACATTGAATTCTGAATAAGTAATGAACATAAATGATTACAAATAATCACTACTTTCAGCACAGAAGATGAACAAGGAACACACTCTAACAGTCTAACTTTTGTCAAGGAGGGAAAAAAAATACATAAATAAAAAACTTCCACCCACTTTCCTTTTTTCTTTCTCTCACCATTTATCCTATCCTTTCTCTTTTTCTTTTGCGGGAATTTTAACAAAACCATGCCTGGATCACTTAATAGATTCAAACCAAAATTGACACCCAAAGCTAAAAATCTATTGAACTGTTCAAAATGAAATGTCATACACACACAAAATGTGTGTATGTGTGTCGCCATTGCAATTTTCAGATGAAATATACAAATGAATTGCTAAAGGAAAAATACAAGTGAACTAAATTAATAATTTCCGATCTGACCATGGAAACAACAGTAGAAGACATTAAAGATGGAAAATTGGTAACTGCAGTAGAAGCGAGAGAGAGGAACCTGGAAGATCCACTTGTTCATGATGATGACGGCAACATTGAAGAACCACCATTGAAGGATGGCAATTATGGATCGAATCATAGTCCATTGACGCAGCAAAGTTTCCCCCATGTTTTGCTACCAATTTCTGTCATGCGAATTGTATATGAGTATTGGATTTTATATTTCTCGCAGGGAAAAAAGCATGCTGGAGTACTAGACGGACATTTCACGAGGATTATGTTTTATGATGAAGAGTATAATTTTATTTTAATTCACTCCTTCCCCTTGGGTTTTGCTTTAGATCACTTGTACTTGTTCAACAATTAAATTTTTAAAAAAAAATATTTTTAAAGAATATATTTGATGTGAATTACTTTACTGGTAAAATCAATTAGCATGTTTTGTGTTATCTTAAAATATAACAATCAAATTACTAGAAAAAAATAGTTCATTACTATATAAAAGATTTTTAATAAGGCAAGTATGTCACAAAAAATAAATATGTAATTGAATAAAATTGACAGATTCTCAGTAAGTTAGGAAATAGAATTTCACGGGTGAAGATGTACTTTCATTGATATCATAGAATTAGACCTGGCAATTCGTGTGTGAGCATAAATAAATATAATATAAATATAAATGTGCAGTTCAACTATCAGCTTAGGCTTTTAGTTGGATGGAACACATGACTCAATTTGATATCAGAGTCACCTTAAGGTTAACGGGTTAAGCGGATTGACACGATAGACACGTTTTCTTAACAAGATTCGGTTTGTTTCGACACGAAATGACACGAAACCCGTTTAAATCCGCTAAACCGATTAATATATTTAAAAAACTAAAATTTAAAGTTAAGTTATATATATATATATATATATATATATATATATATATATATATATATATATATATATATATATATATATAAAAAAAAAAAAA